>NC_079193.1:81200848-81500848 GCF_029499605.1 Hyla sarda | reverse complement strand
AGAGCCGAATGAGCTATACCCTGCCAAAAAGTGCGGATGTGGGGGTTGGACGCCAGGGGGCACTGAAAAAGAATGGGGAGAGCAGACACCTGACCCTTAATAGAACTGAGAATCAAGTGTTGTTCCAGTCCAGACTGCAAAAAGGAAAGACTACGTGGAAGGGAGAAAACAACTGGGGAGAAGGATTGAGACTCACACCATCGTAAGTAGGACTGCCAAGTACAATGATAAATCTTCGCAGAGGAAGGCTTGTGCGCCCTGATCATTGTGCGGCTCACCTGGAGAGAGAACCCACTGGCCCTTAGAACCGCAGTTTCAACCGCACTGTCAAATGCAGCGACAGTAAATTGGGGTGGCAAAGGGGACCCTGAGAAAACAGGTCAGGACTGGGAGGTGCAGTGGTATGTCGGCCACTAGTCAATCAATGTCTGCGAACCACGCACGCCAGGGCCAGTCCGGAGCCACGAGAATGGCGGGGACGCCCTCCGCTTTGCGTTTCCTCAGGAGCCTGGGAAGGGGAGGAACAGGAGGGAAGAGATAGGGGAGGAAGAAGTGCGGCCAGGGGATCACTAAGGCGTCTACGGCTAGGGCCCGAGGATCTCAGGACTTCGCGACAAAGCGAGGAACTTTCTGGTTGTGGCGAGACGCGAAGAGGTCCACGTCCGGAGTGCCCCAGAGGTTGCAGATCTTCGCAAACACCTCTGGATATAAAGACCACTCGCCGGGGTCCGCCTCCCAATTGTCCACCATCGCCGAGATGGAGGGAACTCTGAATTCTGCCCAGAGCAGGATCCTGGAGACCTCGGCCATCGCTGCGGGGCGAGGTCCACCCTGGCAATATGCCACAGTCGTGAAGTTGTCCGATTGGACAAGAACAGGACGGTCCTGGAGAAGGCGCTCCCAATGGAGGAGGCAAAAGGTAATATTGCCCAAAGTTCCAGAATGTTGATGGGCAGAAGAGCTTCCTGGGAGGACCAATGGCCCTGGACCGTCCGATCCCTGAAAACTGCCCCACCCGCAACTGCTGAGACTGGCATCCATCGTGATGACCTGCCAGTGGAGTGGCAGGAAAGATCTCCCCTGTAAAAGACAAGGAGACTGAAGCCACCACAGGAGGGACTGGTGAGTCCTGAGGTGGGGGGAGGGGGTGGTAGTAAGAATAATCCTGCAATCGAAATGGGACAAGGTCTGAAGAGTGAGAAGGAGACTCTTCGGATTTTGGTCCCATTAGCCTTGACCAGGAGGTTGTCCAGGTAGGGGATCAAAAGCACATCCCGGGTTCACGGAATGGCGATCGCCGCCAGGACCTTGGTGGCCAGGCCAAAAGGAAGGGCCACAAACTGGAAATGGCACTCCGGAAAGGCGAAGTGGAGATAGTGCTGATATGCCGGAAAAATTTGGATGTGAAGGTAAGCGTCTCGTATATCCACCGAGAAAAGAAACTTCCCTTGATCCATGGATGCCACCACAGAACGGAGTGACTCCATACAGAAATGATGCAGGATTAGGTGGCAGTTGAGACGCTTCAGATCCAGGATCAGGCAGACGGAACCCCCTTTCTTGGGGACGACGAACAGGTTTGTATAGAACCCCGAAAAACGCTTCTTTTGAAGAACTGGGACGATCACTCCCTGAGCGAGAAGAGTCTAAAGGAAGGAGAGCGACATGGAGCGCCTTGATCGACGAATTGCACCAAGTTACCTGTAGCAAAAGCAGTACAAGTAGTCTCCAGCATTGGAGAGTTGAAGAGCAAGATCTGCCAATTCCTCCGAAGGGGCCCCAGATAAAATGTCCTGGCGGAGTTGGGAAGCCCAAACAGATAGGGCTTTTGACACCCAAGCTGATGCGAAAGCAGGAAGCAAAGCTGAACCCGCCGCTGCAAAAACTAACTTGCCAGATTCATGATCCTCTTGTCCGCAGAATCCTTAAAGAGTAGCTCCCACCATCTATATAATATTTTTCTCTGTCCCTACCCATTTCTAATCTAATCTCTTATTCTGCTCACTCTGGCCGAGCAGGAAGCCGACTTCCCCAGCAGGCACGGCGTCACTGATGCCTGCTGGACTCAGACTTCCGCCATCAACTCATCTAAGCTGTGCTCCTGTTGGAAGCGCGCATAGATGATCGGCCAATAGCACGGAAGGCTACTCTGTTTAGCAGTTCATGTACTACCCAGGGAGAAGTATAGGAGCATCGCAGGACCTGCCATGCAACATATCCCTGCCGAGACAGTCCTGAAGCATCAGCGCGTGCTCAGAATATCAGTACCACCAGACTGTACGTGCCAGGGGCAGAGATGGGCTGCGTGCGAGGCCACTGAGCCAATACGCACCACCCCGGGGTTCACAGCGCTCGCTCCTGCCTGTCTGATTGACCAGCAGGGAGCGAGCGCAGGCTGACTGAATTCGGACCGATTGCCCATCCCTTACGAGATAGGTCCGAATTCAGCAGTGACGTCACAGCTGCCCACTAGGAGGGAGGCCCCCTAGTGGCCGGATTTCAAAAAGAAAATACAATATTTTAAAACACAAAAAAAAATAATTGATCTATATTCGAGTACATAAGTACTACAACATATGGGGGGGAAAAAAATATGTTCATGACAGTGCCCCTTTAAAGGAGGCCACGTCAGCCAAAGGAAGAGTAGTTGATTTTGACAGGAGAGAAACCGGAGGATCCACAGCCGGCGGCGTTGTCCATTTCATAATTCAAGTCCTGGGAAAATGGAAACTGCGCCTAAACCTTCTGAGTCTCTTGGAAGCATTTGTCTGGATGCTTCCATGCCACTTCTAGTAAGGAGTCGAATTCAGCATGAGAGCTGAATACCTTAGGAGAGCGACGGGAGCAGTGGAAGGAAACTTCAAGGGCTTGGTCTGAAGTTCCTCGGTCCTCTAGATGAAAGGTGTCCCTGATGGCTGACACCAAGCTGTCCACCATGTCGGTCCGCTGGCTCAGATGTAGAACCTGACGCTTCACCTACAAGCTCCCCAGGAGCACGGGAGGGGGTGGAAGCAGCCTTAGATGAAGGCGAGGCGGACCTAGGACATAAACTTGGAGACCTTGCATGGCGACCAGGAGAGCAGCCCCTGGAACGGGGGTGTTGCTGGGATGCCGGGGAGGAGGAGAGAGACCCATGAGGAGAGCGTCTGTCCCAAGCTTGGGAGTCCGGAGAAGAGCACCCCTTAGGTCAGGGGTGGGAAAGCGAGCCTCTCCGGAGAGCAGGCGTAAGGAAGATCGCTCCAAGGCGGTCACCACAGAACGGGGAAACCCACGCCAGATTGGAAATTGACTGGAATAGGGAGGAAACCCATTCCGGGGGGGGGGGGAGTAGCAGAGCCCGCACGATCCGGCCCGCACCAGGCATTTTAGTTTTGCAGCCCACACAAGCATAATAAGTGACCAGGTATGCAGTAACCGGTCTGGAGGGGGGGTGGATCAGGTCTGGGTTTCGGACATAACTGCTAGTAAAATTAGTTAGCAAGAAAAAAGGAGCAGTCACACCAGGTTTCTGTGTCCCTCAGATGGAGAGAAGCAAGCTGCAGGTGGAAGATCAGTCACTCGGTCCAGGAGAAGAGAGGGAGGGGAGTGAGGTCCCAGCAGAAGGAGGAAGGATGTGGCCCAATGTGGCCAGACTCTCATTGGTGGGAATGAAGGAGGCACCCAGACATGACCCCTGCAGCGCGTGCACTGCACTGATATGAGGTCAGTGACCCCCCCCCCCCCCCCCCCCCCAGTGCGCATGCTGTACTGTGATAGGATGGTGGGGGGAGCTGGGCCGGAACCCCACGGAAAAAGCCAGCCGTTGATAAGAGGGCAGAAAACAGAAATAGGTCCGGACAGAACAATCTTCACAATGCTGGGTTGTCCGAAGACGTTCAATCATTAGAGCTTCTGCGCAGTGAGTGTGGGTCCTTTGCTATCTTTTGATTCCAGGGATAGTTCGACTGCAAATTCTTTGACGGCATGTCCTCCCCAAGTGATCATGAGGTTACTGGACTTTAATGACAAAGTGGCACTGCTGAGATCTGTCTGGAGAAGGGATTAGGCATTGCATATTAGGGGCAGCAAAAGTGCTCTTATTTGAAGATTATTCAGCCACCAGGGTCAATAAATGGAGGATGCTCAGCTCCATCTGCATCTTTCTCTTCCATACAAGGCAGGGTTACTAGCTTAAGTATCAGGAAATTCTGTGGGTCAACTCTGTGGATAGTTTGTGCTTCACCTTTCACTCAGTTACTGATGCAGAGAAGGTACCATGATTGGACATTTTTAACTGGATTAGCAGTTTCAGCCCTCCCAGCATTCTTGAGGGGTCCTCCTTCCCCTTGTTGATTAGAGCATTCTCTGAGAACATAAGGGGATTTATCAAAACCTGTGAAGAGATAGAGTGGTGCAGTTGATCATAATAACCAATCAGATCGCCTCTATCATTTAAAAAAAAAAAAAAAAAAAAGCCCTTTGAAAAATGAAAGAAGCAATCTGGGCAACTTCCCCACTCTTCCTCTACACAGGTTTTAATAAATCTCCCCCATAGAGCTAATGTGATTTGCCAAACAGCTCCAATTTTGTTTCATCTGTCCAAAGGACATACTCTCAGAAGCTTTGTGGCTTGACAATATGCATCTTGGTAAACTCCAGCCTCGCTTCATCATCTTCATTTAAAGAGTACCTGTCACCAAATAAAACTTTTAATATAGTGTTCCTTGTGCAATTAGCAGACACTTTCCCATTCACTTGCTTTTAAAATTATTAACATAAATATGTTTAAAATGTAATATCAAAAGCGGCCACTAGGTGGCTCTGTTCTGTTCCCTGCCACAATTAATACAGTGAATTTGGTCTCCTCCCAGCCTGGCAGGAGACCAAACTCAGGTAGTGCTTCTCTGCACTGAGCTTGATTGACAGCTGCACAGAAAGTCAAAGCTCCACAGATTCTCACAGAAAGCTGCACAGACTGAAAGCTGCAGGAGAGCCTCACTGATCGCAACACAGACTGAAACATGCACAGAGTTTGCAGTCTTCTATTCATCACAGCTCTGCAACCATGTGAGGGCGAAAGTGGTCCCCCAGCAGGCTTCAGAAAGGTATGATGATACACAGCTTTTTAAAGCTCTGACATTTTTTTAAGGGCTGGGGGGGGGGGGGTGTTAGGAGTAGCTAGGGAACATAGCCTGAGTTAGTTTAAAACTGTTTATTTGGTGAAAGTCCACTTTGGCTCAAACAGAGATGGATGGTGTGATTTGACAATGATGTACTTTGGCCGTGAAGGTTACCTGTAATGTCTTTGGAAGTTGTTCTGGGCTCTTTGGTTACCAATATAATCTGAATCTTTTATTTGCATTTTATTGTGGCCTTGTGTGGGAGGTTTGCCACAGTCCCATGGACCTTAAAGTGATACTGTCGTTAGAAACAATTTTTTCCATTTAATACTTCTTTAAAAATTAAGCATTTTCCTAATATACTTCATAAAAACATTTTATTGCTAAAGATTTGAAAAAAGGGTTTACAAAAATGGCCACTAAGGGTCTCTGTCTCTTAATTTTGAAAACAAACCCTGGTATCTAGGGCTATTTGGTACTGACTATCAAGAAAATGACCAACATTCTAATGGGAGGGGGAGTGGGGTGTGGTTTTCTCTCTCCTCTGCTCACTCAGTACTGTTTATCAGCCATCTTTCAATTGTGTTATGAGAACACCTGTGAGATCCAGACAGGATGCAGACAGCTTGCAGCCTCTTCATCTGAGAAGCATTTCCATGCACAGTGACAAGAAATACAAAGTGCTAAACTATTTATATGAAAAATGGTTTCTCTTTGGTCATCTTATGAACTTATTTCTCGTGTATTTATACTTTATAGGTTCCACAGGGCTGCTGTTGTGTTATAAAACTGTGAAAATGTAAAAATCTTTATTTTTTTGCCACAAAATGCAGGTTTTTCTTCTGTCCTTGCACCATATACACTGCTCAAAAAATTAAGGGAACACTTAAACAACACAATGTAACTGCAAATCAATCACACTTCTGTGAAATCACACTGTCCACTCAGGTAGGGTGGTGACCACAGACCACTTCTCAGTTCCTATGCTTCCTGGCTGATGTTTTGGTCAGTTTTGAATGCTGGTGGTGCTTTCACTCCAGTGGTAGCATGAGATGGAGTCTACAACCCACACAAGTGGCTCAGGTAGTGCAGCTCATCAAGGATGGCACATCAATCCGGGCTGTGGTAAGAAGGTTTACTGTGTCTGTCAGCGTAGTGTCTAGAGCATGGAGGCGCTACCAGGAGACAGGCCAGTACATCAGGAGACGTGGAGGAGGCTGTAGGAGGTCAAAAACCCAGCAGCAGGACCGCTACCTCTGCCTTTGTGCAAGGAGGAGCAGGAGGAGCACTGCCAGAGCCCTGCAAAATTACCTCCAGCAGGCCACAAATGTGAATGTGTCCACTCAAACAGTCAGAAACAGACTCCATGAGGGTGGTATGAGGGCCCGATGTCCACAGGTGGGGGTTGTGCTTACAGCCCAGCACTGTGCAGGACGTTTGGCATTTGTCAGAAAACACCAAGATTGGCGCCCTGTGCTCTTCACAGATGAAAGCAGATTCACACTGAGCACATGTGACAAATGTGACATGAGACTGGAGATGCCATGGAGAACGTTCTGCTGCCTGCAACATCCTCAAGCATGACAGCTTTGGCGGTGGGTCAGTAATGGTGTGGGGTGGCATTTCTTTGGGGGGCTGCACAGCCCTCCATGTGCTTGCCAGAGGTAGCCTGACTGCCTTTAGGTACAGAGATGAGATCCTCAGACCCCTTGTGACACCATATGCTGGTGCAGTTGGCCCTGGGTTCCTCCTAATGCAACTCAGACCTCATGTGGCTGGAGTGTTTCAGCAGTTCCTGCAAGAGGAAGGCATTGATGCTATGGACTGGCCCGCCCATTCCCCCGACCTGAATCTGATTGAGCACATCTGGGACATCATGTGTCGCTCCATCCACCAACACCATGTTGCGCCACAGACTGTCCAGGAGTTGTCCACATCATCAGGAGCATGCCCCGGCATTGTGGTGAGGTCATACGCGCACGTGGAGGCCACACACACTACTGAGCCTCATTTTGACTTGTTTTAAGGACATTACATCAAAAGTTGGATCAGCCTGTAGTGTGGTTTTCCACTTGGATTTTGAGTATGACTCCATATCCAGACCTCCATGGGTTGATAAATTTGATTTCATTGATAATTTTTGTATGATTTTGTTGCCAGCACATTCATCTATGTAAAGACAAAAGTATTTCATATGAATAATTTATTCATTCAGATCTAGGATGTGTTATCTTAGTGTTCCCTTTATTTTTTTGAGCAGTGTAGTTTCACGTGGCTGCATTAGAGTTACATAGAGCATGCATTTAGGCAATATACTTTGCAAGTATAAAAATGTTTGTGCAGACCTAATGACAGGGGGAGGAGAGGAGCTCATCATACTCCAAGGGAAACATCCCCAGCCTCAGAGAAATTCAGAAAGACTGATAACAGTAATACATAGACCAAAAGGTATTTTACATATTAAAACATGCAAATTATTATGTATACAGGTCTTAGGGCACATTACTTCACCGATTTAAGCATTTTTTTACATATTCTTATTAATGACAGTACCGCTTTAAACTTCTGAATAATATGTGCAACTGTAATCACAGGAACAACAAGCTGCTTGGGGATGGTCCTATAGCCTTTACCTTTAATATGCTTGTCTATAATTTTCTCTCTTGTCTCCTCCCTCTCCTTGGTTTTCTGTGGTCAATGTAATGCACACCATGATACCAAACAGCACAGTGACTACTTTTAACCCTATGGCCATATTCACACAGCAAAAAAGCGAAAAAGCCAAAAACTTATGCCGGAATATCGGTATACATTATCGGCCTGAAAGGCCACAGATTATCGGTATCGGCTCTAAAAAAAAAAAAAAAAAAAAAATCTGTTGATCCCTAGTTCATACAATGGAAAACTTTGGGGGGACAATTTTTAGGGTCAAACTAATTTTTAGGGCTAGCCTTGGAAGGGGGTCACTCTAAGGTTCTAGTCCTGCAAGCCCCTGTGTGAGTAGGGTGAGAGCATGTAATTAGGGATAACTAGAGAGAGTGCACCTACTCCTGCACCTTTTCTGGTCAACTTACATCAAAATATAAGCATAGAGCATGACAGGCAAAGTGGGTAGGTAAGTTATTAAGCGTGCCATGCCTAAGGACTCTGATACTGTTTGGGTAAAGAAGCAGATGCATCACCTTACAAATGGGTTGCATATAAGTGTGTTGTCTGGTTTTATGACATATAGCTTTACCAATTACAAAGCATCTCTGGTTTAGTCTTTATATATTTTTGCAATAACTGGCAATACTAGTAAACATTGACTTCTGCTCTTCTCCTACCTGCCCCCAAAATGTCACAGCATCTTCGACATGAGAAACATAGACATCCTCCGCTGTGTGGAAACAAAAAGAAATAAAAATCTAGTTTACTTTCTGCTTAGAAACATGGTTAAAGAAACACTTAACCTTAAAAAATAAAAGTTGGTCATATACAATGGTGTAAATGTAAAAAATAGTCCACAATTGCTCATTTTTTGGTCACTTCATATGAGAAATTTTTTTTTAATAAAGGTGATCAAAAAGTTACCTCTGAACATAAACGGTTCCAATTAAAACTACAGATCACAGCACATAAGATTGCCCTCATACATCCCTGTATATGGAAAAATTGGGAGTTATAGGGGTCAGATGGGGGGGGGGGGCGCTTGCCTTGGCTAGCTACAGCTCTCCTGCCGCTAATAGCCTGGCATGCTGCGATCGCCATGGCCATAGAGCTGGGCAGTATGACAAAAAATGTGTATCACGGTATTTTTGTAACTTATGGTGGTTCCACGGTATATAACGGTATTTCTTTCACCCCCCCCTCCCACAAATCATGTGACCCGCGAGCGCTGTTCTGCTCCCCCCCCCACCAAATCATGTTACCCGCCAGCGCTGTTGTGCTCCCCTCCCCCACCAAATCATGTGACCCGCCTGCGCTGTTCTGCTCCCCCAAATTATCAGCCCAGCGGGGTACTACTCAAATATGTCAAGAACTGCCCTTTGTTGCGGGCCGACACCGGCGCTGGAACTCTATACTGTACGCCAGTGGTCTCCAACCTGCGGACCTCCAGATGTTGCAAAACTACAACTCCCAGCATGCCCGGACAGCTATCGCTTGACATATGTGAGTAGTACCCCGCTGGGCTGATAATTAATTGGGGGGGGGGGGGGAGCAGAACAGCGCAGGCGGGTCACGAATGATTAGTTCCCCGATGTGGGGACAGCGCAGCGCTGGGCTGATAATTCATTCCCAAGGGGGAGGGGCCCAACCAGTATTTCGGTATGGGAAAAATTCATATCGTGCAGCCCAAAAATTTCGGTATTCGGTATGAACCCGTATACCGCCCAGCCCTACATGGCCGGATATTAAACCATTAGATCACCGATGTCTAAGTTGACACCAGTGTCTAAAGGGATCTTATAACCAACCCTGGTGGTTTAGTGGGGTGGATCGTACTATTTTGGTTGAAATTATTTTATCTACCAGGACAAGTGGATTTTCTTGAGGGGCAAGTAGATTGTGTTCCGCTTTAGTCCCTTGGACAAGTAGTTTTTTTTTTTTTTTTTTTTATTTCCACACCCCTGCACCAGGTGTCATTCCAGTGAGCCCCTGTGATCGTAAGTTATTAGCAGGGAAAGCAGGCATGAGTGCACTTCACTCCACGACAGTTCAAGAGATCCATCTATTTTGGAAAACGGATCTATCTTTACTTTATTAATGTCCGCACAGAACATGGACAACTCGGAAATGCGCATTTCTGAATCTGAAGAAAGAATAGACATATCTGTTCTTTCTGCGGATGTCGGAATATGAATTTCCGCACCAGAAACATCTGGCGTGGAAATTCTGCCACTTCTGCCACAGTGCAGCAGAATCCCAATTGAAATCAATGCGACTCTACTGTTGCGGAAATCCCGCCATGTGAACATTAAGCTGTTTAGCAGAAAGCTCATAAAATCTGGTCACAACCAGACATTCAAGAAAAGGAGTAGGACATTTAGGGAGACCCACAGGTGGTTGGGAAGCCGAAAATAGCCGAACGGGACGTTCTTTATGCAGTTTACCTATCTCTCAGAGGTTGTTACCCTAAAATAATTTTTTATTTTTTTTTATATAGTTTCATTGGAATCTTACCAGTTTTACAGACTCCTAAACAGCCAATCTGCCTAGTTACAATATAAGAGTTAGGTACTTAGGAATGATATAGACCGCAATGGAATTCTGCAGCCTCGGAAACTGATTTGAACTGATTCCACAATATTGCAGGAAACACACACTTCTCCTGCCCCGCTGCTAATCTGATGAAGCATGGTTCTGCTGTGAAGCTTGACACAAGGAAAGTGCCTGTTCAACCAATCGCTGCGACCGCTGGCTAAAGCAAGAAAGTGCTCCGCAGTCAGAATGGCAGCAGGAGGGGAGTGTGACAGGTGAGTACAGCATAAGCAGATTTAATCATAAAAGTTATCCCCTGGACAATCCCTTTAAAAAAAATGAATAAATAAAAAAGGCCTTACCTTTGTTGTATGATATGTCTCCTTCCATTTTGATGAGCTAGATGAAAACAAATACAAAATAGATGTTTATCATAGGCACCTTCCACACAAACCAATATGACAGTATACTTAGGGCAGCTAAATGAAGCCTGAATACAAACTGTACCTGTATAGAGAATAGGACACTGAGAAACTTATTAACCCCTTAAGGACCAGGCCATTTTATACCTTAAGGACCGGAGCGTTTTTTGCAATTCTGACCACTGTCACTTTAAACATTAATAACAAGACTTCACAACAGAGATTGAAGTGCTGGCACTGCTCTCCCTCTATATATATTCTCCCTTAAACAGTCTGTGTGCGTACTCTAGCAGCGTATCTTCATGCGGTGGTGCTCATGTACTGCGATAGTGATAGGATGAATGCAAATCCAAATAATCAAGAAGAAAGTACAGGCAACTCACCACGTTGTAGTAACTTCGTGTTTATTACTGGGACATGCAGGTAAAGCGGCTCCACGCCACACCGGGATGCCGAACACTAGTGCGTTAACCGATGACAGCTGTTTCTTTCCTTTCAGGAACTTCAACAGATCGTCTCCATTCACCTGTGCACGTGACTATATATCTCCTCCTTTACTTGTGACGTCGTGCCGAGGTGAGCGGAGCTTCAATCTTACAAATAGATTTACCAATATTAGATTTATAAAAAAATTACTTATAAACCATAACATAATTGTGTATAAGTGAAAATAGCATTTCTGCTGTGGTAAAAAACTGTTTAAAACCGGGCTAGTAAAAACAGAACCATTTGTAACCAAACCGATGTTCAGAGAAAGACTCCCATATCTATTCTATCATTTAACCCCCTCATGTCTTGAGCTCCCGTCCTCAATATCCAACGGGCTTCTATTTCTCTTAATTTTTTCACATTATCTTGATCTGGTTTTATTTTGACTTTTTCTATGCCTAAGAATTTTATATTTTTGATGTTTCCTGCATGTTCAGAGACCACGTGTTCTATCAGTCGCGGTGAACCTTTTTTTGTCACTATAGAGTGCATGTGTTCTCTGAATCTGATATTCATGGGTCTGATTGTACTGCCTATGTAAAATCTCATACATTCACATATGATTGCATATATTACATTTTTGGATCTGCAGCACATAAAATCTGTTATTTCTCTAGTAATGCCACCTATGTTAATACTGTTGCCAGTTATAAAGTGGTGGCACTAGTTGCAATTTCCACATTTTTTATTTCCTCTGATTATTGATTTATTTAACCAGTTTTCTTCTGTTGTTCTTTTTTCAGTTATTTTACTTTTTACTAATTCGTCTTTTAAATTTTTTGTTCGCTTAAACGCTATCATGGGTTTTTCTATTTTTATTTTACCAAGAATCTGGTCTCTTTCTATTAAATGCCAGTTTGTGTGTATAGATCTTTTAATTAATTCATGCATGGGACTATACTTGAATGTAAATGTAAACCTCTCTTTCTTTATGTCCTCATCTTTTATTTTAGTGTGTTTTCTGTGTCTCCTATTTTTTAATAGTGTGCTTCTGTCAATTTTTTTAACTCTTTCTAGTGTGTTTTTTAACATTTGAGGTGGATATCCCCTATCTTCTAACCGTTGTATCAATTCATCGGCCTGAGTATTAAAAGCCTCTTCTGTGCTATTTATTCGTCTCAATCTGAGTAGTTGTCCATATGGTATTGCTTCTTTTGTGTGGGAGGGATGGTAGCTTTTATAGTGTAGTAGGGTATTGCTTGCGGTTTGTTTTCTGTACCCTATTGTAGCGAGTGTGTTGTTTTGTTTTTTTATAAGAACGTCCAGAAATTCTAGTTCTGTATTACTATATTTGGAGGTAAAAGCCATATTCATTTGGTTAGAATTAAGATATTCAACGAAACTCTCAAAGTCTTTAGGAGAACCCTTCCAGAGCATGAACACGTCGTCTACAAAACGTGAATAGTGTCCTATATGCTCTAGGAAGGGATTTTCAACTGTAAAGACATATTTTTCTTCAAAAACCGCAAGGTACAGGTTAGCTAGTGTGCACGAGACCGGGGTCCCCATTGCGGTTCCACCCCTTTGGGCGTACCATTGTTCCCCAAATTGGAAGACATTATTTTTCAGAATAAACTCTATTGATTCACAGACGAAGTTTACAAAATCTTCAGATTTTCCTGTCCGTATTAGGATTTCTCTAATGCAGTCGACGGCTAACCCCTGTGGTATTCGAGTGTATAAGCTTTCCACGTCTATTGACGTTAAGAGGTAGCCTTCCACACTGGGGATGCCGTCGAGTGCACCTAGGAAATCATCCGTATCTTTCACCAAGGATGGTACGTCAGCCAGTAATGGCCGTAACAACCAATCGGTATATGCAGAGAGGGATTCTGTCAGTGAACCTACCCCAGAGACTATTGGTCTCCCTGGAGGGGAGTCCATAGTCTTATGTATTTTCGGTACAATGTACCATGTGGCATTTTTGGGGTTCAGTGGAAATAGCTTCTCTGCCATTTTATTTGACAGAATTCCTCTCTCTACCTGTTTTCTTAGTAGAGTTTGTAGCTGTGATTTAAGTTTTTTCATGGGGCTAGCTTTTAATTTCTCATATGTCCTTGTGTCATCTAGTTGGCGATGTGCTTCCTTTAAGTAATCTGCTGTATTCATGATTACAGTGTTTCCACCCTTATCTGCCCTTTTTATCATTATTTTATCCTTTTGTTTTTTTAACCACGTTAATGCTTTTTGTTCTCCTATTGTTAGATTAGCAGTATCTTTAGGGTATATTTGTGCTTTCAAATCATCGAGTACTTTTTGTTGGAATAGCTCCAGGTTTCCTCCCGGTTGTAAGGGAGGAGAGAACGTGGAGCTATTCCCTCCTCTAAAATTCTTTACTTCGACCTCTGTGGGTGTGTTATCTGGTTCCCCGGTGTTTTCCCCTAGCAACTCTGTTAAAGCAAACAGACACTCCCTTTCGCTACCTACTGAATCTCTAAGAATGTTGATACAAAAAACCATCAAAGAAATAAAAAGAGATAAATTCCTTCGAGATCGTATAGACTATGAGTCAGATAATGTATTTTTACACGGAAAAACAAATCCGAAGGGAAGAAAAACCTCCTATCAAAAAAAGAAAAGACAGACAAATAAAAACCAAGAAAAAAATAAAAATAAAAAAACCTCAGACTTTTGGACAACAGATGGAGACACCAGTTGATCAGAAGATAGTGTGAACAATAGTAACGAGCTGTCAAAAAACGAGAAGGAAAAAAACAAGAAAGTAAGAAAAAAATCAGAAGAGGAAGAGGAGCAGGAAAGAAATCCCAAAAAACTAACGAAACGGAAGAGAGTAACTTGGCAGTCATAAATAGAGAGGAAAAAAAAGATAACAAAGGAGAAGTTACATCAGCAGTAACAATGGACAGAGTAAATGAAGAAAGAAGATTAACACAAAAGGACATTGTTCCTATAAATAAAAATACACCAGCAGTAGTTAACTTGTCCAGTCTGATACTTAAAGAGGACACTATAAAACTCCTCTCAAGAGGACTGAATTTCTGCTTAGTTGAAGACTTTAACATGGAAGATTTTGAAATAGATCTTTTTAGAGCCATAAGAAAATTAAATTTAAAAAGATTTTTTGCTAACAAAACAAATGGAGAAAAGGAAGGTAGTCAAAAAGAAGGAGAGATCCCAGTAACAGTAGGACCCCTAGGTTTCAACATTCTTAGAGATTCAGTAGGTAGCGAAAGGGAGTGTCTGTTTGCTTTAACAGAGTTGCTAGGGGAAAACACCGGGGAACCAGATAACACACCCACAGAGGTCGAAGTAAAGAATTTTAGAGGAGGGAATAGCTCCACGTTCTCTCCTCCCTTACAACCGGGAGGAAACCTGGAGCTATTCCAACAAAAAGTACTCGATGATTTGAAAGCACAAATATACCCTAAAGATACTGCTAATCTAACAATAGGAGAACAAAAAGCATTAACGTGGTTAAAAAAACAAAAGGATAAAATAATGATAAAAAGGGCAGATAAGGGTGGAAACACTGTAATCATGAATACAGCAGATTACTTAAAGGAAGCACATCGCCAACTAGATGACACAAGGACATATGAGAAATTAAAAGCTAGCCCCATGAAAAAACTTAAATCACAGCTACAAACTCTACTAAGAAAACAGGTAGAGAGAGGAATTCTGTCAAATAAAATGGCAGAGAAGCTATTTCCACTGAACCCCAAAAATGCCACATGGTACATTGTACCGAAAATACATAAGACTATGGACTCCCCTCCAGGGAGACCAATAGTCTCTGGGGTAGGTTCACTGACAGAATCCCTCTCTGCATATACCGATTGGTTGTTACGGCCATTACTGGCTGACGTACCATCCTTAGTGAAAGATACGGATGATTTCCTAGGTGCACTCGACGGCATCCCCAGTGTGGAAGGCTACCTCTTAACGTCAATAGACGTGGAAAGCTTATACACTCGAATACCACAGGGGTTAGCCGTCGACTGCATTAGAGAAATCCTAATACGGACAGGAAAATCTGAAGATTTTGTAAACTTCGTCTGTGAATCAATAGAGTTTATTCTGAAAAATAATGTCTTCCAATTTGGGGAACAATGGTACGCCCAAAGGGGTGGGACCGCAATGGGGACCCCGGTCTCGTGCACACTAGCTAACCTGTACCTTGCGGTTTTTGAAGAAAAATATGTCTTTACAGTTGAAAATCCCTTCCTAGAGCATATAGGACACTATTCACGTTTTGTAGACGACGTGTTCATGCTCTGGAAGGGTTCTCCTAAAGACTTTAAGAGTTTCGTTGAATATCTTAATTCTAACCAAATGAATATGGCTTTTACCTTCAAATAAAGTAATACAGAACTAGAATTTCTGGACGTTCTTATAAAAAAACAAAACAACACACTCGCTACAATAGGGTACAGAAAACAAACCGCAAGCAATACCCTACTACACTATAAAAGCTACCATCCCTCCCACACAAAAGAAGCAATACCATATGGACAACTACTCAGATTGAGACGAATAAATAGCACAGAAGAGGCTTTTAATACTCAGGCCGATGAATTGATACAACGGTTAGAAGATAGGGGATATCCACCTCAAATGTTAAAAAACACACTAGAAAGAGTTAAAAAAATTGACAGAAGCACACTATTAAAAAATAGGAGACACAGAAAACACACTAAAATAAAAGATGAGGACATAAAGAAAGAGAGGTTTACATTTACATTCAAGTATAGTCCCATGCATGAATTAATTAAAAGATCTATACACACAAACTGGCATTTAATAGAAAGAGACCAGATTCTTGGTAAAATAAAAATAGAAAAACCCATGATAGCGTTTAAGCGAACAAAAAATTTAAAAGACGAATTAGTAAAAAGTAAAATAACTGAAAAAAGAACAACAGAAGAAAACTGGTTAAATAAATCAATAATCAGAGGAAATAAAAAATGTGGAAATTGCAACTGGTGCCACCACTTTATAACTGGCAACAGTATTAACATAGGTGGCATTACTAGAGAAATAACAGATTTTATGTGCTGCAGATCCAAAAATGTAATATATGCAATCATATGTGAATGTATGAGATTTTACATAGGCAGTACAATCAGACCCATGAATATCAGATTCAGAGAACACATGCACTCTATAGTGACAAAAAAGGTTCACCGCGACTGATAGAACACGTGGTCTCTGAACATGCAGGAAACATCAAAAATATAAAATTCTTAGGCATAGAAAAAGTCAAAATAAAACCAGATCAAGATAATGTGAAAAAATTAAGAGAAATAGAAGCCCGTTGGATATTGAGGACGGGAGCTCAAGACATGAGGGGGTTAAATGATAGAATAGATATGGGAGTCTTTCTCTGAACATCGGTTTGGTTACAAATGGTTCTGTTTTTACTAGCCTGGTTTTAAACAGTTTTTTACCACAGCAGTAATGCTATTTTCACTTATACACAATTATGTTATGGTTTATAAGTAATTTTTTTATAAATCTAATATTGGTAAATCTATTTGTAAGATTGAAGCTCCGCTCACCTCGGCACGACGTCACAAGTAAAGGAGGAGATATATAGTCACGTGCACAGGTGAATGGAGACGATCTGTTGAAGTTCCTGAAAGGAAAGAAACAGCTGTCATCGGTTAACGCGCTAGTGTTCGGCATCCCGGTGTGGCGTGGAGCCGCTTTACCTGCATGTCCCAGTAATAAACACGAAGTTACTACAACGTGGTGAGTTGCCTGTACTTTCTTCTTGATTATTTGGATTTTTAAACATTAATAACTCTGGAATGCTTTTAGTTTTCATTCTGATTCCGAGATTGTTTTTTCGTGACATATTCTACTTTAACTTAGTGGTAAAATTTTATGGTAACTTGCATCCTTTCTTGGTGAAAAATCCCAAAATTTGATGAAAAAAATGAAAATTTTGCATTTTTCTAACTTTGAAGCTCTCTGCTTGTAAGGAAAATGGATATTCAAAATATATTTTTTTGGGGTTCACATATACAATATGTCTACTTTATGTTTGCATCATAAAATTTATGAGTTTTTACTTTTGGAAGACACCATAGGGCTTCAAAGTTCAGCAGCAATTTTGAAATTTTTCAAAAAAATTTCAAACTCACTATTTTTCAGGGACCAGTTCAGTTTTGAAGTGGATTTGAAGGGTCTTCATGTTAGAAATACCCCATAAAAGACCCCATTATAAAAACTACACCCCCTAAAGTATTCAAAAAAACATTCATTAAGTGTATTAATCCTTTAGGTGTTTCACAGGAATAGCAGCAAAGTGAAGGAGAAAATTCAAAATCTTAATTTTTTACACTTGCATGTTCTTGTAGACCCAATTTTTGAATTTTTGCAAGGGATAAAAAGGAGAAAATTTTTACTTGTATTTGAAACCCAATTTCTCTCGAGTAAGCACATACCTCATATGTCTATGTTAATTGTTCGGCGGGCGCAGTAGAGGGCTCAGAAGGGAAGGAGCGACAAATGGTTTTTGGGGGGCATGCCGCATTTAGGAAGCCCCTATGGTGCCAGGACAGCAAAAAAAAACACATGGCATACCATTTTGGAAACTAGACCCCTCAGGGAACGTAATAAGGGGTAAAGTGAACCTTAATACCCTACAGGTGATTCACGACTTTTGCATATGTAAAAAAAATATATATTTTTTTTACCTAAAATGCTTGGTTTCACAAAAATTTTACATTTTTAAAAAGGGTAATAGCAGAAAATACCCCCCAAAATTTGAAGCCCAATTTCTCCCGATTCAGAAAACACCCCATATGGGTGTGAAAAGTGCTCTGCTGGCGCACTACAGGTCTCAGAAGAGAAGGAGTCACATTTGGCTTTTTGAAAGCGAATTTTGCTCTGGGGGCATGCCGCATTTAGGAAGCCCCTATGGTGCCAGGACAGCAAAAAAAAAAAACACATGACATACCATTTTGGAAACTAGACCCCTCGGGGAACGTAACAAGGGGTAATTTGAACCTTAATACCCTACAGGTGTTTCACGACTTTTGCATATGTAAAAAAATATATATTTTTTTTTACCTAAAATGCTTGTTTTCCCAAAAATTTTACATTTTTTAAAAGGGTAATAGCAGAAAATACCCCCCAAAATTTGAAGCCCAATTTCTCCCGAGTACGGCGATACCCCATATGTGGCCCTAAACTGTTGCCTTGAAATACGACAGGGCTCCAAAGTGAGAGCGCCATGCGCATTTGAGGCCTAAATTAGGGACTTGCATTGGGGTGGACATAGGGGTATTCTACGCCAGTGATTCCCAAACAGGGTGCCTCCAGCTGTTGTAAAACTCCCAGCATGCCTGGACAGTCAACGGCTATCTGGCAATACTGGGAGTAGTTGTTTTGCAACAGCTGGAGGCTCCGTTTTGGAAACAGTGGCGTACCAGACGTTTTTCATTTTTATTGGGGAGGGGGGTTGTATAGGGGTATGTGTATATGTAGTGTTTTAACTTTTTATTTTATTTTGTGTTAGTGTAGTGTAGTGTTTTTAGGGTACAGTCGCACGGGCGGGGGTTCACAGTAGTTTCTCGCTGGCAGTTTGAGCTACGGCAGAAAATTTGACGCAGCTCAAACTTGCAGCCGGATACTTACTGTAATCCTCCGCCCATGTGAGTGTACCCTGTACGTTCACATTGGGGGGGGGGGGGGAAATCCAGCTGTTGCAAAACTACAACTCCCAGCATGTACGGTCTATCAGTGCATGCTGGGAGTTGTAGTTTTGCAACAGCTGGAGGCACACTGGTTGTGAAACACCGAGTTTGGTAACAAACTCAGTGTTTTGCAACCAGTGTGCCTTCAGCTGTTGCAAAAGCTACAACCCCCAGCATGTACGGACAGCGGAAGGGCATGCTGGGTGTTGAAGTTATGCAACAGCTGGAGGCATACTACTTTGGCTGGGGATGCTGGGGATTGTAGTTATGCAACAGCTGGAGACACACTGGTTTGCTACTT
This sequence comes from Hyla sarda, assembly GCF_029499605.1. Taxonomy (NCBI): domain Eukaryota; kingdom Metazoa; phylum Chordata; class Amphibia; order Anura; family Hylidae; genus Hyla; species Hyla sarda. The sequence goes on along the minus strand of NC_079193.1, from coordinate 81,481,692 downwards.
AACTCAGTGTGTCTTCAGCTGTTGCAAAACTACAACTCTCAGCAGTCACCGACAGCCAACGGGCATGCTGGGAGTTGTAGTTATGCAACCACCAGATGCACCACTACAACTCCCAGCATGCACTTTAGCTGATTGTGCAAGCTGGGAGTTGTAGTTACACAACAGCTGAAGGTACACTTTTCCATAGAAAGAATGTGCCTCCAGCTGTTGCAAAACTACAAGTCCCAGCATGCCCATAAGGGCATGCTGGGAGTTGTGGTGGTCTGCCTCCTGCTGTTGCATAACTACAGCTCCCAGCATGCCCTTTTTGCATGCTGGGAGCTGTTGCTAAGCAACAGCAGGAGGCTGTCACTCACCTCCAACGATCCTCGCTGCACCAGGTCAGTCCCTCGTCGTCTCCGCTGCCGCCGCTGCTCCTGGGGCCCCGATCCCAACAGGGGCGCCGGGGATCTGGGTCCCCAGCACCCGGGGTGCACGTCCCGCACCCACTCACGTCCTCCGGAAGAGGGGCGGAGCGGGTTGCGGGAGTGACACCCGCAGCAGGCGCCCTGATTGGTCGGCCGGTAATCCGGCCGACGAATCAGGGCGATCGTGAGGTGGCACCAGTGCCACCTCACCCCTGCTGGCTCTGGCTGTTCGGGGCCGTCTCTGACGGCCCCGATCAGCCAATAATTCCGGGTCACCGGGTCACTGGAGACCCGATTGACCCGGAATCCGCCGCAGATCGCTGGACTGAATTGTCCAGCGATCTGCGGCCATCGCCGACATGGGGGGTCATAATGACCCCCCTGGGCGATATGCCCCGATGCCTGCTGAACGATTTCAGCAGGCATCGGGGACCGGCTCCGCTCCAGATGGTTGCGGGGGGCCGGTAAAACACATGACGTTCTCATACGTCATGTGTCCTTAAGGACTCGGAAATGGAGACGTATGAAAACGTCATGTGTCCTTAAGGGGTTAAGAGTCTATTCACACATACAGCATACTGCGTATATTTGATGCAGAGGATTTGAAGCTGAAGATTTGAAGCTGTGTTTAATTAGTTTGCACTGAAATTTGCAGCATAAAATCATGCGCATAAAATCTGCGCAGGATACTGTATGTGTGAAAAGACTCTAAAGGGGTTAACCAGGGTTTTAAAATTGATAGCCTATCCTTAGGACTCACGTTATCAACATTAGGTTGTTGTGGGTCCAGTTCGTGAACTCCCGCTGGATGTCTAAAGGTACCACAGCAATACCAAGCACAGCTACAAAATGTTCAAGACGTCATATGGTAGCAGGAAAACTTAAAAAAATGTAAACCTTCAGCGCTCACCCGAGCATATGATAGATAGGGCTTTGTGGGTCAGACCCACACTCACAGTGAACGACTGGCATCAGTGATTATGTTGATGATGGTCATGAACCTCTTAAATACAGTGTTCACTCCATTTTACCCTTTAAGGACCAAGCCCATTTTCACCTTAAGGACCAGGCCAATTTTATTTTTGCGCTTTAGTTTTTTCCTCCTCTCTTTCTAAAATCCATAACTCTTTTATATTTCCATCTACAGACCCATATAAGGGCTTGTTTTTTGCGTGACCAATTGTACTTTGTTATGCAACCTCTCATTTTACCCAAAAATGTATGGCGAACCCCAAAAAAAAATTTTTAGGGAGGAAATTCAATGAAAACCAAAATTTTGCACATTTTGGAGGGTTCGTTTTCACACTGTACAATTTACGGTATTCTTTATTCTGTGGGTCAATATGATTAAAATGATACCCATGGCTAGATACTTTTAGATTTTTGTACCACTTAAAAAAAAAATCTAAAACTTTTTGTACAAAATCAGTAATCTAAAATCGCCCTATTTTGACCAACTAAACGTTTCCATTTTTCCGTATAGAGGGCGGTATGAGGGCTAATTTTTTTTACGTCCACGCCATTCACCATACGGGATTATTAACATTATATTTTGATAGTTCTGACATTTACGCACGCAGCGATACCAAATATGTGTATTAAAAAAACAATTACGCTTTTTGGGGGTGAAATGGGAAAAACTGACAATTTCCATTTTTATTGGGGAAAGGGATTTTTTTTTTTTTTTTTTTTTTTTTTTTTTTTTTTTTTTTTTTTTTTACACTTTTTATGTCCCCATAGGGGACTATCTATAGCAATCCTTTGATTGCTAATACTGTTCAGTGCTATGTTTATGACACAGCACTGCTCAGTATTATCGGTGATCTTCTGCTCTGGTCTGCTCAATCTCAGACCAGAGCAGAAGACCCCGGGAGACTGCAGGAGCCAGGTGAGGGGACCTCCGGCCGCCATTCTGGATGATCGGATCGCTGCAGGCGATCCGATCATCCATTCAAAGTACCGCAATGCTGCAGATGAGGCATCCGATCGCGGATGTCGGCCATTACAGGTGGGTCCCCGGCTGCTGCTAGCAGCCGGGACCTGCCGTGTATGTCGCGCGCACCGTTCCGATGCTTGTGGTCATACACAGGAGGACGTAAATGTACGTCCTGGTGCGGCAAGTCTCGCCAAACGAGGACGTACATTTACGTCCGTGGTCGTTAAGGGGTTAATCTGTTTTTGACAGGAGCCATGTCTGACAGCAAGTCGATCAGCACCCCCATAATGTGACTCTAGGGGTCAGATCGGTCTCCATAACAGCTGGAGGACTTCTGAAGGTCTCAGTGCTGGACTTGGCAACCTTATAATATAGTCTTGTGATGATCACAATGAGCAATACTACTGTGCACGAATGATTGCTCACAAAACCCCCTACCCTAATAAAAAAAAATCTAATCCAGCACCCCCCCCTTTTCCCATGTTTCACGTAAAAAATAAACATATTTGATACAGCTATATGTGAAATTGTCTGAACTATTAAGATATAACATTATTTATCCTGTACGGTGAACAGCCTAAATGCTGAACAATACCAGATTTCAGAAGAAAGAGTAAAAGTGATCATACAAATCACATATATGCAGAAGTGGTAGTGATAAAAACTACAGCTCATGGCAAAAAAAATACTACTCAAACAGCTCCATAGAGAGAAATAGGGCAATTTGAATTTTTTTTATTTTTTTTTTAAGTGAAAAGTTCTACTTGCACCTGCTGGGTAGCGACTCTACACCCAACACAGCAGGACGGTCTTATCCTGTGTCCTGCAGGACCTTGCCTCAGAGCACTGTAAAGGTAGGTCTGGCCGTGCTAGGCAGCTACTGTTATATATAGTGTGGTGAAGGGGCAGCGCTGCTATGAAGATTGTCATGAGGGCAGGCCAGCTGTGCATGAAAGACACAGGCCCCCATTTATCATTGTAGGTGTAAGAAGCATTTTTCTACACCTTTTTTTGAGTGCTGGTAATGTGCAGAGCATTTGATAAATTTTGTGCAGGTCACATTCTCTGAAATTTCTCTCTTCACATACACCAAAAAGCTAAGCTAAGTCTGGGCTGGTGTCGTTTTAGAGACTTTTCAGAGGCTTTGCGCCTTTTATGCTCCTTTTAACAAAACTCTTCCAAATTATATCTACATTAGTCTCTCAAGTTACAATATTAATTGGTTCCAGGACGACCATTGTTTGTTGGACCATTGTATGTTGAGACCAGAACTCTATGGAAACCTGGTAATTGGTTCTAAAGGCACCAAAATGTCATCCAAAAATAGGAAAAGGTGAAAATTAAAGAAAAATAAGTAGATAACTAATACAGATAAAGCAAATTCTTGAAAATAAAAGTGAGAAAGAGCTGCTGGGAGCTGAAATCACTGTCTATGTCAGCCAAAGGCTGTCCAGGCATGATGGGAGATGTAGTTTTGCAACAGCTGGGGGCACCCTGCTTGGGAAATACTGGTCTATGGGTCCTGAACAGTACACAGTGTCCTAAAAAAGTAACATGGAGTCTCCCCCACCTGGTGTCCAAAGGTACAGGTAAAGTGTACAGAAGAACAAGTAATACCTCCCTGTACTGTAGGGAGCGCTAGCAGACATCAGTCAGTGCATACGCTTCAGGAATACAGGGGTTTTACCAGTAAAATGCCCATTCTGATTGGTCGGTTCTTCCAGCCATTGAAATGTTTCACAGATCTGCACTGTCTGTACATTGTATGTCGAGTCTGGTTTCAACTTAGAATGGTCCAAAAAAGACCATTGTATGTTGAAACTATTGTATGTTGAGGCCATTGTAAGTTGAGGGATCACTGTATTGCCAAAATCAGTGGATTGCAACTCAAAATCAGCAGAAATGTGTAAACCAAAAGGCGCAAATAAACCCTGCTTGTACCTTTTTTGGGCCTTTTCTAGACACAAAATACAGTCTAAAGACAATGATAAATTTCGGCCACAGAGCACAGGGTCAGGGGTCACACGATGGAATTTCCATGCAGAATTCCGCGCGGACATTCTGCTGCAGCAGAGTCCCATTGATTTCAATGGGATTCTGCTGTGTTGTGCACACGGCGGAATTTCCTCGACAGATTTTTCTACTGCGGAAACGCTGATTCAAGAGTCTGCAAAAATAATAGACATGTCTATTCTTTCTGCAGAGTCTGGACGGAAATGCATGTTCTGCCGGCATTTGCCCATGTGGACATAGCCTCACTAGTAGAGTGGCATTTTACGGGGGTTAGAGGCAGGGAATGAAATGTTACTTGATCTGTGATGTTTCGTTGTCTCAGCTCTGCTCATTATGGGAGCTTACAATACGAATTGTTACAGAGAGCTGAGAGGCAGTGGCTCCTGTCACATGACACCCAGCAAAACAATTGCATCGGGGCAACACTTTAACAGATTTCTAATCAGTAAGTTAAAGGGGTACTCCGGTGAAAAACTTTTTTTTTTTTTTTTTTAAATCAACTGGTGTCAGAAAGTTAAACAGATTTGTAAATTACTTTATTAAGGCTAGAATTCAACTGATGTTTTTTCCCACCAGCAAAAACGCCAGGAAAACTGCCACGGATTTTCAGTTTTTCTGGCGTTTTTCCTGGCATGTGGAAACAGCCAGTTTTGTCCCCTGTGGCAGTTTTTCACTGTCTTCAGGTACCACTCTGTGGGTCAGATGCTGAGCGCCCGGTCCACGGAGTGTAAGGAGATGAGTGATGTACAGCATCACTACTCACCTCCCCTGGTCGTATTGTATAAAGGGGGGCATAGTGTACCCGTGTATACTATACAGGAGGCGGGAATTTTGTCCCTATACTGACAGGACTCCCTGCTCCTTTTGCCCCTTTGGGCGGTACACAGAATATACAGCTATCTATAGATACCTGTATATAGTGTATACAGAACACGGGGCCCACTTACCTTCCTCGCTCCCTGTCCCCGCATAGCTCTGCCCCCTAGTGATGACGTCATTAGGGGGCGGAGCTAGACGGGAGCCAGGCTAGTACGTCTGAAGCTCTGTTCACATTGTCCGCTTTGTATAATGTGAACAGACCCTTCTGGCAGTCTCTACCCAGACAGGGAGACTACAGCTGTTGCTAAACTACAACTCCCAGCATGCTGCGAGTTGTAATTTTGCACCAATTGGAGGCTCCCTGTTTAAGTAGACATTGCATTATGGGCGCTTTCCCCAGCGGACAGCGACAAAAATGTACTAGCCAATTTTTAGTGTTTTTTTTTTCTTCTCGTTTCAGATCCGTGTATGCAGAGGATTACGGCGGATTCCATGGATTACAGCAGATGAACAGTTTTTTTTTTCTTTTAATAAAATTGTTAACGAGGGCTGTGGGGGAGTGTTTTTAAAAATAAAATAATTTTTCCAATGTGTTTTATTTTTTATTTTTTTATTGAATTTTCAGGCTTAGTAGTGGAAGATGTCTAATAGACGGAATCCATTACTAAACCAGGGCTTAGCGTTAGCCCCAAAAACAGCCTGGTAACCTCAGGCTGTTGCTGTTTGGTTGATATTGTGCTGAGAATGAAAATACAGGGGAACCCTATGCGTTTTTTTTATTTATAAAAAATTTTTTAAAAAACGCATAGGGTTCCCCGTATTTTCATTCTCAGCACAATACCAACCAAACAGCAACAGCCTGACGTTACCAGGGTGGGCGAGGACCATTGTTACTGGCCCTCCCCAGCCTAAATAACGCCAGCCTGTTACCGCCTAGGCCCAGGAGCGCCATTTTTGAGGCTTCGGGCCTGTTGGTACCAGCTCTTCCCGACACCCCTGTGGCGGTGGGTACCGGGACAATAATTGGGGGCTAGCGCTAGCTGTTTTTGGGGTTAATGCTAAGCCCTGGCTTAGTAATGGATTTCGTCAATAAGACCGGCTTCCACTACTAAGCCTGAAAAATCAATAAAAAAAAAAAAAAAACACAACACATTGGGAAAAAAAGATTTTTTTATGCTTACCATAAAATCTCTTTCTTGAAGGATCCATTGGGGGACACAGACCATGGGTGTATTCTGCTGTCACTAGGAGGTTCGACACTATGGCAACAAGAGAAGTCGGCTCCTCTCAGCAGGGTATACCCGCCCACAGGCACCTGAGGTAATCAGTTTTAGTCACAGAGCAATAGGAGAAGACCGACAGGTCAAGAGAAAACCACAAACTGTCCGAGCAATCAGAAGAAAATGCAACTGAACACACCTTCGGACAGATAAATGAAATAGGAACACCAGAAAAAAGGGGGGAGCTGTGTCCCCCAATGGAATACAGTAAGCATAAAAAATCTCCTTTTCTCTATCTGCTCCATTGGGGGACACAGACCATGGGACGTACCAAAGTGGGTAAGGAATCAGACAGGTGGACGGTTGGACCACCGCTGTTTGCAACATCTTACAGCCCAGTGTAGCATCAACCGATGCGAAGGCATGAATCTGGTAGCACCTTGAGAAAGTGTACAAAGACGACCACGCGGACGCCTTACAGAACTGCAAGGCCGAAGCCATGTTGCGGAGGGCCCAGGATGCCCCGAAAAACAGGTGGAATGGTGCCAAACCCCTGAAGGGTGGGATCTTCCTCTTGCAGCAGTAAGCTCCCAAAAAGAGCAGACCGGATCCACCGAAAAATGGTGGTCGTAGAAGCAGCTTGACCTATACAATGACCTTCCGCAAAAACAAAAAGGGAGAGAAGTCCGAACAGCCCTCACCACAACCAGGTTGTGGAACAAATGCTTCCAGGAATGAGAAGGGGCCGGATAAGAGGACGGTAGGACGATGTTCTCATTGAGATGAAAAAGTCAAAAAAACATCTAAGGTAAGAAGGACGGACCTGGACGGAAAACAACTTGTCCTGGTATACCACCAGGAAGGGAGAATGTCAGGAGAGAGCTACCAGCTATGACACCCTCCTAACAGAGGTAAGAGCAATAAGCAATGTCCCTGAGATGGTCAAAAGGGGCGTCCTGCAGAGCACCTAAGACCAAGTGTAAGTCCCAAGGGAAAAAAGGGGACTGATAAGGAGGGGCAGCTTCTGCCACTCCCTGAAATAGGTTCGGACATGATAATTGAACGCCAAAGAACGTTGAAAAATAATGGAAACGGCCGAAAGCCAACCACGACCGGAGAAAAAGGCAGAGTTTCACACCAACAGAAATAAGACCGCCAGGTATGGTGGTAAACCTTTGCAGAGGAAGGCTTGTGAGCCCTTAGCATGGTGTGAACCACTTGGGAAGAGAAACAGCGGGTCCTCAGAACCGCTGTCTGAACGCCACGCCGTCAAAAGCAGAGACGGTAAATAGGGGTGGCACAGGAGACCTGATATAGGAGGTCTGGACGATAGGGAAGGTGCAGAGGTAAGTAGTACAGGAGCCTGACCACGACGACGTACCACGCCCGCCGGGGCCAGTCTGGGCCACTCTGCTATGAGTTTCCTCAGGACCCCGAAAAGTGAGGAAGGGGATGAAACAGATAAGGTAGGGCAAAGCCCGACCAATAAACAGATAAGGTAGGGCAAAGCCCGACCAAGAAAGAGGAACACTTGGTTGTGGCGGGACATGCAGAGGTCCACGCCTGGAGCGCCCCAGAGGTTGCAGATCACTGCAAACACCTCCGAATTTAGGGACCACTCGCCTTGGACGGCTGAGGATCGGCTGAGAAAGACCACATCCCAGAAACGCCCGGAATGAAAAGCGCTGAGATGGCCAGAAACCTGAGTTCCGACCAGAAGGGAATTTCCCAAGAAGCAAGCAAAGAAAGGATTGCCCTAGGCCCCAACATGTTGAAGGGGAAAAGGGCTTCTCGAGGGACCAAGGCCCCAGACGGGCCTGTCCTTGAAAACACCTCCCCAGCCCGAAAGACTGGCAGGGAGGGGCAGGAAGGAGCGCCCCCGAAAAAGCAGGGGGGAAACGAAGCCACCATAGAAGGAACCGACAAGACTGTCGAGTGACAATGGAGACCTGTCCCACCAAAAGAGAATCACCAATTGAAGAGGTCGGTGATGAAACTGGGCAAATGGCATGGCCTTCCCGGCCGCCGCTAACCGACCCAGGACATCCATGCAAAAGTGAATGGAACCTGGAGCAGGGTGCCGAAGTCATCGGCTTCTTGATAAGAGAGTCAGCCGATTGGTCGGCAGAGTTGAAAGTGGGCAGAGGCCGCGGCGAACTGGAGCCCCAGGAAAGCAGTTGGACTTGTCCGGAATGACCATCCAACCGAAGAGACACAAGGTCTGGATGTTGAGACCAAGACTCTCCAGGATCTGGGCCCTGGCTGGAACTCTGATCAGAAGGTCGTCCAAGTAAGGAATCACGGAAACAACTGTTTTCCGTAAAAGGGGCTATCACAGGCGCCGGGACTTTGTTAAAAGGTAGAAGTGGCCAGACCGAAATGGAGAGCCACAATAGAAAAAGGCCGTCCGGAACTGCAAAGCGGAGGTACGGCTGATGACCGGAACAATGAGATGTGGAGGCAGGCATTCTTTATGTCCACCAAGGAAAGAAAATTCCCCATGAACCAGGGACGCTAGCACCGAACGGAGAGACTCCATTCGGGATGGGAAGCAGAAGATGCTGGCTGAGATACTCGAGAACCAAGATTGGGCGAACAGAAACGCCTTTCTTGGGGACCACAAAGCAGTTGGAATAAACCTCGAAAACGTTCCCCTGAAGGAACCAGGACAATGAATGTGCGTAGACCAGGCATCAAGGAAGAGGCGACCAACCACGCGAGAAAGGTCGGCGGGTGGGGGACGACCTGTCAGATCGAGGAAGGCCTACGGGTGCCCGATGGGGCCGCAAAACGTCCTGACGTGACATCCGCTGTGATCTGTCCCTTACTGCGGCTACTACTACTCCCAACATGGAGTACACTCTGCTCCATGCTGGGAGCAGTAGTACCTGCATTAATAGACAGATCGCAGTGAGTATCACTCTTCCTGACACCTGCTGTGATCCTCCTGTATAATGTATAGATGCGGGCGGCCGCTCTTCTATGGTCCCTGGCACTGATGTATATATACACCTATTCATATTTCCTGCAGAGAGTTGTGATTGGCTGGAACAATCGGGAAACAAAAGCGCAAAATTGCTGCATTTTTGTCACATTTTATTAAAAAATTATAAAAAAATGTATAAAAGTTTTATAAACACAAATGTGGTATCAATAAAAAGTACAGATCATGGTGCAAAAAATTAGCCCTCATACCGCCGCTTTTACGGGAAATTGAAAAAGTTATAGGTCGTCAAAATAGAAGGATTTTAAACATACTAATTTGGTTTAAAATTTGCGATTTTTTTTTAAGCGCAACAATAATAGAAAAGTATATCATCATGGGTAACATTTTAATTGTAGTGACCCACAGAATAAAGAACGTCATTTTTACCGTAAATTGTACGGCGAGAAAACGAAACCTTCCAAAATTTGCTAAATTGCGGTTTTCTTTTTAATTTCCCCACACAAATAGTATTTTTTTGGTTGCGCAATACATTTTATGGTAAAATGAGTGATGTCATTAAGCAGGACAACTAGTCACACAAAAAACAAGCCCTCATACTAGTCTGTGGATGAAAATCTAAAAGTTACGATTTTTAGAAGACGAGGAGGAAAAAACGAAAATGCAAAAATAAAATTGGCCTGGTCCTTAAGGACAAAATGGGCTTGGTCCTTAAGGGGTTAAAGGGGTACTTCGGTGGAAAAAAACATTTTTTTAAATCAACTGGTGCCATAAAGTTACAGATTTGTAAATTACTTCTATTAAAAAATCTTAATCCTTCCAGTACTTATTAGCTACTGAATACTACAGAGGGAATTCTTTTCTTTTTGGAACACAGAGCTCTCTGCTGACATCATGACCACAGTGCTCTCTGCTGACATCTCTGGCCATTTTAAAAACTGTCCAGAGTAAGAGCAAATCCCCATAGCAAATATATGCTGCTCTGGTCAGTTCTTAAAATGGACAGAGATGACAGCAGAGAGCACTGTGCTCGTGATTCAGCAGAGAGCACTGTGTTCCAAAAAGAAAAGAATTTCCTCTTTAGTATTCAGTAGCTAATAAGTACTGGAAGGATTAAGATTTTTTAATAGAAGTAATTTACAAATCTGTTTAACTTTCTGGCACCAGTAACCCCTTAAGGACCAGGCCCATTTTGGCCTCAAGGACCAGACCAATTTTATTTTTGCATTTTAGTTTTTTCTTCCTCTCCTTCTAAAAATCATAACTCTCTTATATTTCCATCCACAGACCCATATAAGGGCTTGTTTTTTGCGTCACCAAATTGTACTTTGTAATGACATCACTTATTTTACCATAAAATGTACGGTGCAACCAAACAAATATTATTTATGTGGGAGAATTGAAAAGAAAACCACAATTTAGCAAATTTTGGAAGTTTTTGTTTTCACGCAGTACACTTTTTGGTAAAAATGACGTTTTATTTATTCTGTGGGTCTATACGATTAAAATGATACCCATGTTATATGCTTTTCTATAATTGTACCACCTATAACTTTCTAATTTTTCCATATATGGGGCGACATGAGGGCTCATTTTTTGTGCCACGATCTGTAGTTTTTATCAGTACCACTTTTGCTTAGGTTTTACTTTTTATAAAATTTTTATAAATTTTTTTGGGAATAAATTGTGACAAAAAAGCAGCAATTTTGGACTTTTAAATTTTTTTTTACGTTTACGCCGTTCACCGTACGGGATAATTAACAACATATTTTAATATTTCAGACTTTTACGCACGTGGCCATACCTAATATGTGTATTAATTTTTTTTTTTTTTAAGCTTTTTGGGGGGTAAAATGGGAAAAACGGACATTTTACTTTTTATTGGGGGAGGGGATTTTTCACATTTTTTTATTTGTTTATTTTTTAGGTCCCCATATGGACTCTTCAGTGCTATGTATAGGACATAGCACTGATCAGTATTATCGGTGATCTTCTGCTCTGGTCTGCTCGATCATAGACCAGAGCAGAAGACCCCGGGAGACGGCCGGAGCTAGGTGAGGGGACCTCCGGCCGCCATGCTGGATGATCGGATCCCTGCGGCTGCGCTGTGGGAGATCCGATCATCCAAAGTACCGCACTGCTGCGATCTGTATTGATCACGACATCTAAGGGGTTAATGGCAGACATCCGCGCGTTCGCGGATGTCCGCCATTACCGGCGGGTCCCTGGCTGCTGATAGCCAGGCATGACGCGAGCATCGCTCCGGTGCTCCCGATCATGGTGGCGTGTAAATGTACGTCATGGTGCGCTAAGTACCACATCACCATGACGTACATTTACGTCCATTGTCGTTAAGGGGTTAATGTTCTGCCATCCTACTTATTAATTGTAAATTTTGAAATCTAGATAACCCCCCTTTAACTGTCAGAATACCCGTTTAAACATTCTCCCTTTTTTTCATGCACAGGACCCACACCCAGAAGTTCTGTAGTGCATGTCTTTTTATCTTACTGTTGTCTCTGACCTTCCCCAGCATTCCCTAAGTCACATGATCTCCAGGCGGGGGTGGGACTATGCTTCGGTGGGTGGGTGTAAGGGCTTTACTGAAATGTTATTCATTCTTTTGGCGGAATCCCGGTCCGCATCTGAAGTGTCGCTGCTACAAGCTGATTCCTCTCAGAATTTCCTCTTGGAAATTGTGTGGTTAAATTTACACTACAGAATTTCCGGCGAGGCAAAACTGGGCCGGAGACTTTGAATGCAGCCAGCGTCAACTGAATCAATTGGCGCTAGAACCCTGCGAACATTGCTGTCCTTATAGTCGGCAGTGTCTGTGCAGCGGATTTTGCCCCCAAAAAATGAACAAGACCACTCTTGGCGGTATATCCGTAATTTTCTCAGTGAATCTGTTCTTATTTCTGTAGCGATCTGCCACGGGCATAAGTGACATCCCATTGACAAGTGACACGTCTGGTGGATTCTGCCGCTAGAATATGATTCCTTGACGGAAGTTTCACTAATGTACTGTATAACATGTTTACATAGCAGTAGAATCCCATTGGGATCAGCAGGAGGCTGCTGCAAGTGGTGGAATCTGTGCGGAATCCCTGCAGTGTGAACAGGGCCATAGTGTGTGTAACAATTTCTACACCGGAGAATCACCAGATCTAATATATCAATGAGCAAACATATAAAGAGATAGAGCAAACAAAGGGAGAAAGTAGGTGTGTGGGGAAAAAGGGGAAATCGCCTGTAACACCCTCCGATAGTAGATAACCCCTATCACAAATATGACTCCAAAACTACACAAAAAAGGTCCGGACAAAGGCCAGCATGCCGAAACGCACGTTGGAGTGGCGGCATCCCAGTCCCTGCTACTTTTTTGCGACCTCCAGGTCCTATGTGGGTATCATACTATGCACTTTACTTTCAAAATGCAATATATACATGTCTGTTCAAAGTAGGGCTGAACGGTATACCAGTTCATAGCAAATACCAAAATTTTTGTGCTGCACAATATGGATTTTTCCCCATACCGCAATACCGGTTTGGCCCCTCCCCCTTGGGAATTAATGAATTATCAGCCCAGCGCTGTCCCCACATCGGGGAACTAATCATAAGTCACCCGCCAGCACTGATCTGCTCCCCAACTCCCCCCCCAAATCATGTTACCCGCCAGCACTGTTCTACTCCCCTACCCCTTAATTCCCTGGTTGAACTTGTTGGACATATGTCTTTTTTCGACCGTACTAACTATGTAACTATGTAACTCCCCCACAATTATCAGCCCAGCGGGGTACTACTCACATATGTCACCTGCAAGCACTGCCCTCCTCCTCTTTGTTGCGGCCGCCGGTGCTGGAACTCTATACTGTACGCCAGTGGTCTCCAACCTGCAGATGACAACGGCTGTCCGAGCATGCAGGTAGTTATAGTTTTGCAACAGCTGGAGGTCCGCAGGTTTGAGAACACTGCTGTACCCTGTATCCCTATGCCCGGGCTGCAAAAGATAAACAAAATAAACTTTAACTTACCTACGTCGGCCACACGCTGTTCCTGGGGACTGGAACGTCGGACAGCCGTCAGCCTATCACCGGCCGCAGCGATGTCCCGCCCCGGCCAGTGATAGGCTGAGCCCACTGTCATGTAAGAAGCCGGCTTCTTACATGACAGTGGGCTCAGCCTATCACTGGCCGGGGCGGGACATCGCTGCGGCCGGTGATAGGCTGACTGCTCTCAGACATTCCCGTCCCCAGCATAAGGCTGACGTAGGTAAGTTAAAGGAGTACTCCCGGATAAGAAAACTTATCCCCTATCCTAAGGATAGGGGATAAGTTTCAGATCGCGGGGGGTCCGACCGCTGGGGGCCCCCCGCGATCTCCCGTACGGGGCCCCGACAGTCAGCGGCCAGGGGGTGTGTCCGACCACCGCATGACGCAGCAGCCGACCCGCCCCCTCAATACATCTCTATGGGAGAGCCGGAGCGCTGCAATCAGCAGCCTCCGCCTCTGCCATAGAAATGTATTGAGGGAGCGTGTTGGCCAACGCATCATGCGGTGGTCAAAATGCGCTATTTCGGCAAAGAGCCGAGGGCCCCGTACAGGAGATCACTGGGGGCCCCAGAGCTCGGACCCCCCCCCCCCCGATCTGAAACTAAGTTCTCTTATCCTGGAGTACTCCTTTAAAGTTTATTTTTTCTTTATCTTTTGCAGCCCGGGCATAGGGATACAGCGTACAGCAGTGGTCTCCAACCTGCGGACCTCCAGCTGTTGCAAAACTACAACTCCCAACATGCCCGGGCATGCTGGGAGTTGTAGTTTTGCAACATCTGGAGGTCCACAGGTTGGAGACCACTGGTGTACAGTATAGAGTTCCATCGCCGGCGGCCCCCAACAAAGAGGAGGAGGGCAGTGCTTGCGTGTGACATATGTGAGCAATACCTCACTGGGCTGATAATTAATTGCGGGGAGCAGAACAGCGCTGGCGGGTAACATGATTTGGGGGGGGGGGGGCAGAACAGCGCTCGCGGGTCACATGATTTTTTTTTTTGGGGGGGGGGGCGGTTTTGCCGCATTGTCTTCCTCTACATGTGTGTGCCTGATTTTAGTGCATATCAATAAAATTGGTTTTTATTTTTCTAAATGACTCCTATGGCTTTTTGGTCTATATATCCATGAGCAGAACATTACATACAGAGCAAGATAAGAAAAGCAGCTGCCAAATCAGAGGCAAAGGATCGGCTGCAATACCTGTACACACCAGCAGGGGCCAGTCTCCCGGACAGTGGTGGACCCTGTGGAGATCAGTGATGAGCTCGGGCTCTCCCAGGGACATGGCAAGGGTGGTCTGATCGGGGAGCAGTAACAGTATAACAGTGTTTCTCAACCAGGGTGCTTCCAGCTGTTGCAAAACTACAACTCCCAGCCAAAGGCTGTCCGGGCATGCTGGGAGTTGTAGTTTTGCAACAGCTGGAAGCACCCTGGTTGAGAAACACTGGTATAACGGAACGATTTTACACAGTTTACGGTTTTGTTCTATGTAGGAAACTTCTAGGAACGTTTGATTTGTCAGCCATCTGCTATCCATGAGAAATGTAGCTGCGGTACCGCGTCAGTGTGAGCTGGGCATTACCCACAGTCCCGACCCGCTTAACATCTCCTCTCCTGTTCATTCCGCCCGGCCCTCACACTCGGTGAACCCTACATTTTCTCACACGGACATTACCAAAAGACCTCCTAAGGCGGCACGGAAACTCACCGAGCCCTCCGACGTCCTCTACACACGGGAATACGCGACGCACGTACAGCGTAAGGAGGCTCCGCCCACGCGTGCCGGACCTGCCAGCGATCATGTGATCGGACAGCAAGAGGGCGGGGCTTACTGCTAAAGTATCTATATAAAGGGTCCATTAGCCAAACTGAACCAAAAACAATTTACAGCCAAGTGTATTTTTGTTAGGGCCATGTATCACGCCCCTGTATATAGGCCACGCCCTCAATTGCAATTTATTGACAGGTGAGGAGACCACCTATAGGGGGAGATTCATCAAGAATTGTGCTGAGGAAAAGGTGAGCAGTTGCCCATAGCAACCAATCAGATCACTTATTTCATTTTTTTGAGGCCTTTTTAAACATGAAATAAGTGAGCTGATTGGTTGTTATCGGTAACTGGTCACCTTGTCCTCTGCACATGTCTTGGTAAATCTCCCCCTTAGGCTAAGTTTCCACTTGGTTTTTATTTTGGCAGTTTTTGTTTGGAATACTACCACTGCCGTTTTTGAGCCAAAGACAGAAATGTATTCAAAAGGAATAGGAAATATAAAGGATGGACTTACACTTCTCATCCCTTATGGATCCACTTCTGATTTTGGCTCAAAAACTGCAGTGGTAGTATTCCAAAAACTGCCAGAAAAAAAACAAGTGGAAATTAAGCCTAAGTGCTGCTGTAAATAGAGCTAAAAAAAAATAAACAAGTTTGAGGGATGTTTAACCCCTTAAAGGAGTAGTCCAGTGGTGACCCAGTGGTGAACAACTTATCCCCTATCCTAAGGATAGGGGATAAGTTGCAGATCGCGGAGGGTCCGACCACTGGGGCCCCCTGCGATCTCCTGTACGGAGCCCCGACAGCCCGCAGGAAGGGGGCGTGTTGACCTCCGCACGAAGCGGCGGCGGACACACCCCCTCAATACAACTCTATGGCAGAGCCGAAGCGCTGCCTTCGGCAATCTCCAGCTCTGCCATTGAGATGTATTGAAGGTGTGTGTCGGCCGCCGCTTCCTGCGGGGGTCGACACCCGCTATCTGGCCGGAGAGCCTGGCCCCCGTACAGAGAGATCGCAGGGGCCCCAGCGGTTGGACCCCCCGTTATCTCAAACTTATCCCCTATCCTTAGGATAGGGGATAAGTTTTTCACCACTGGACTACCCCTTTAAGGATGCAGCCCTTTTTCACCTTAAGGACTGAGCCCTTTTTCGCAATTCTGACCACCATCTCTTTACGAATTAATAACGCGAAAACGCTTTTACCGAATATTCTGATTCTGAGATTGTTTTTTCGTGACATATTCTACTTTATTTTGGTGGTAAATTTTCACCGTTACTTGCATCCTTTTTTGGTGAAAAATCCCCAAATTTCATGAAAATTTAGAAAATTTCGAATTTTTCTAACTTTGAAGCTCTCTGTTTGTAAGGAAAATGGATATTCCAAATAAATTTTATTTTTCTTCACAAATACAATATGTCCACTTTATGTTGGCATCATAAAATGGACATATTTTTGCTTTTTGAAAAAATTAGAGGGCTTCAAAGTAGAACAGCAATTTTCAAAAATGTCATGAAAATTGCTAAATCTGAAGGGACAGATGTTACAGAACTACAACTCCCAGCATGCCTGGGCAGTCCAAGCATGATGAGAGTTGTAGTTTGGCAACATCTGGAGGGCTACCATTTGGGCACCACTGTAACAGTGGTCTCCAAACTGTGACCCTCCAGATGTTGCAAAACTACAACTCCCAGCCTTTGGCTGTCTGGGCATGCTGGGAGTTGCAGTTTGGCCTTCCTAGTGGTTGCACAGTAAAGATCACTTTACTTTCACTTTCAATTACCCTATTTTCCGGGTGATCGGGTCACCAAAGACCCAATCAGCCCGGAATAGCAGAAAATCGCATGTCTGAATTGACATGCAATTTTCTGCGATCGCCGACATGGGTGATCTCAAGACCCCCTTGGGCGATGTGCCGGGGTGCCTGATGAATGATTTCAGCAGGCATTCTGGTCCAGTCCCCAACCGGCTAACGGCAGAGACCGGAATTCCCACAGGCGTATGCATACGTCCTTAAGGACTCGGGATGCAGGGCGTATGCATACACCCGGCATCCTGAACAGGTTAAAGGAAAACTGTCAGATATTTTCTCCCGCACTATCCACAGTACAGGTGGATAGTGCGGGAGACGCTGATTAAAACGAGCCCTACCTTACCCGGATCCGCCCGGCCGTTCACCCGCAATTGTAGTTTGATTCTATTTGTATATCTTGCTGTAACTGGCACGGGCGGGGATTCTGCAGCTAACTGGCACTGACGTCACTTATGAATATTCATCCCCCTTCCCTCCAGTTAGGAGCGGCAAAGAGAGGGAGAGCTGGACAGGGGGGGGGGTTAAATATTCATAAGCGGCGCTGACGTCAGTGCCAGTTAACCTGCAGAAGACCCGCCCGTGCCAGTTACAGCAAAATATACACATAGAATAAAACTACTATTGCGGGCAAACGGCCAGGCGGATCCGGGTAAGGTAGGGCTCCTTTTAATCAGCGTCTCCCGCACTATCCACCAGTACCTGCGGATAGTGCGGGAGAAAATATCTGACAGTTTTCCTTTAATATGTGCCCCGTTTTGGTGTGCAGCATCTAAGTACAGAAAAACGTATCCCCTATCCGCAGGACGATTACGGTGGGGCCACAACGCTTGGTTTCCAAACGATCTAAAAATTATCCCCGATCCTACAGATAGGGGATACATATTTCTGTAGTTATCGGCATAGGACTTGTCCTTTAAGATCCACTCAGTTAATTTAGTAGCACTGTGGCTACCATTGCACATATATATTTGCATATTTCTGTGACTTCAGGTGTCGCATGTCAGCCCTAAAGTCGCATGTGAGGAGGGTGCTCCACCCCCCTCCTCCTTCCCATCTCTTTGCATGAGCAGTGTTAATCATACAATTGCACATCTTTGTGCACAAATGGCAATTTATTTTTAGTAAACACAAAAATGTGGGACTGGATGGATTTGTGCCACTAGTGTGGCATGATACATGTCTTTCAATATGCTCAGTAGTTTAGTAGTAGGGGTCACAGTTGTGACCAGGTCCCTACGCCAGGGGGGCACCCACTCACCACACTATACTCATCAATCTCCTGTGACACTGTGATGCTGCACCCAGCATCTTTATGCATGTGGCCTACCAGCGATCATGACAGTCAGAACTTTCCTTTCCTAGCATAGTAGGTAACAGGGATGGGACCCAGCGGCCGACAGGGGAGTGGTGAGGCAAAGGTGAGTATTTTTCTAGTACTGAGTGGAAAAGAACAAATTTAGCTATGTACTGTGTGGAGGAGCACAAAGGAGGCTGTGTATTTTGTGGGGGCACAAAGATGGCTATGTACTGTGTGTGGGGCACAGTGAGGACTATGTTCTGTTTGAAGAGGCACAAAGGGGCTATGTACTGTGTAGGGGGCACGAAAGGGGCTATGTACTGTGATGCGGGCACAAAGGGGCTATGTACTGTGTGGGAGCACAAAGGGGCTATGTACTGGGTGGCGGCACAATGGGGGCTGATTACTATAGATGGGGAAAGGAACTAACTGCTGTGAAGGGCTTACCATTGTTTGGTGGGCACAAATAAATCTAGTAATTACTATTAGCATGTAGGGCTTTATAGGTGTGGAAGAACTATGATGGTGCTGATGTGGTGAGGTGTAAGGGGCAGATTGTGAGGTGTTGTGTAAGGGGCCAAGGGGTGTGAGGTGAGGTGTAAGGGGCAGATGGTGTTGCCCAGGGGTAGATGGTATTAACCCCCTTAGTGTTTGTGACGCCAGGGCATGGTTTGCCTATGTAACCACCTGAAGGTAGTACTGCTAGTCCTTCGTTAGGCAGGGGCAATAAAGAGTCCAAGGCCAGGTTAAGGGTAACGGTAGCTTTTACTGAGGTTAGACAGGTGGTACAGTCTATACAGTTCAGCCAATATCCCAGAGAGGTGGGCAGTGACACAGAGTGACCTCGCAGGCTTGCTGGGACTTGCTGTAGGTAGGCTGACTATAATGCAGGCCACGGTGACTATACAGTAGACTTGACTTGACTCACTTGATGACTGACTATTAGAAGACTTGAGCTTACTTGCAATTGACAGGTGGCTGCAGACTTCAGGCTTGAGGCCTCCAATAGCTGGACACAGGCACTGGGACAGATGACTGGACTTGGCCTCAGCAGGAAGAGAATCACAAGAGCATGGAAAGAGAGATTACAGCCCTTCCCCATATTATATAGGGGGGGGGGGGTTGTGGATGGATCCCATAGGTTACTAGCGAGGTCACCTGATCACTGGTGTTCTCTGGGTAACAATACAATCATATGACTTGTGACATAATACATAGTAACATAGTTCATAGGGTTGAAAAAAGACCAGAGTCCATCAAGTTCAACCTATATCCATAATGAGTCCCTACTGAGTTAATCCAGAGGAAGGTAAAAAAAACAAAAAACTCATACTAGAGGTAAAAATTCCTTCCCGACTCCAAATATGGCAGTCATAATAAATCCCTGCATCAACGTTCTGTCCCTATAGATCTAGTTATTATTCTCCAAAAATGCATCCAGACCCCTTTTAAATTATTTTACAGAGTTCCCCATGACCACCTCCTCCGGGAGAGAATTCCAGTCTCACTGCTCTTACAGTAAAGAAACCTTCTTTCCTCTAGACGTAGAGGAGGCCCCCTTGTGACTAACAATACAGGTCCTTTACTCTTTCATGTGAAAACTTATATACACAGGGGGAGACACTGCAGAGGAGCCCCGGGGACATATAGGGACTCAACCTGACGGGACTGTAGGACCATATCCCGTACTGGGACACCACAAACCCCCCTACTTGAAAGTTGCCCTCGACGTCCGTCCTGGAAGGCTTGAGGAGCGAAATGACCACGGGGCCACATGCAGTCCTGGGGCATTGCAATTAACCTCCATATCCAAGCAGTTTTTGACAAAAACTGAGAGTGCAAGAGAGTCTCTGTACCACTGTCCATTAGGGATCGACCGATATCATTTTTTTAGGGCCGATACGATAATCGGTGCAGGTTAGGGCCGATAGCCGATAACTTATACCGATATTCCGGTATAAGTTATCGGCTATTTAACCCCCTGCGACACCGCTGCAGATCACTTATTTAAAGCGGACGCTTTAAATCAATGATCTGCAGTGGCTTTTGCGGGGCCATAGGCCACCGCCGCCACCCGCTTCTCTTCCCTACCTGTCCGGGTGGTCCGGGCCATCCATCCATCGTTCATGTAGTGTCCGGGGGCATTCCGGGTGGAGGGTGGTCCGGTCCGGGCTGTCCTTCTTCTCCGGCGGTCATCTTCTCCACTCCGAGCAGGCTCCGGCCTAGTACGCTGCATAGACGCCGCTGCGCAGTGACGCCCGTGCGCAGCGACGCACCTGACGTCACGGCGTAGCGGGTCTATGCAGCGTACTAGGCCAGAGCCTGCCCGGAGTGGAGAAGAAGACCGTGGGAGAAGAAGGACAGCCCGGACCGGACCACCCTCCACCCGGAACGCCCCCGGACACTACATGAAGGAAGGATGGCCTGGACCACCCCCATTACGGGTAAGTTTAATTTTTTTATTGACTCGGAGGGTGGGGGAGGGGCCCGACCGGTATAGCGGTATGGGAAAAAATCCATACCGGTATACCGCCTAGCATCACGGTGGGGGGTGCGACGCGGTGCGGTGGGTCGGGGGTGCGGTGCGGCGGGTCGATGGGGTGGCGGTCGCGGTGCGGTGGGGGCGGTGCGGGGGGCGGGGAATTATCGGCTTATCGGCAAGATAATTGCCGATACCGATAATGCCCAAAATCGTGATTATCGGCCGATAATATCGGCCATGCCGATAATCGGTCGATCCCTACTGTCCATACATACTCTCATAAATTGTATAACTGAACAACCATAGGACTAATGGTGAATAAGGACTATGTATAGCAATGACAACATGTTATGAACATGACCTATTGAACTTTTATTTGACTAGGACTATGCATATTCTATCATTTGACTAGGACTATGCATATTATAACATTGGACTATGACTAGGACATAACACTGGCGAATTGGGTTGCCGGAGGCTTTCTGCCCAATGCCTGGGCTACTGGGGTCCCTTGGCATGACACACTTCTCCCCAAAATACTTTTTAGCTATATTTATGCTAGACATTTTCAGATAAAACTAGACACTTGTTACCTTTGACTTTTTAGTTACGTGCGTAGTGAGCACAGGAATACCTTCTGGCCAGCAAAGTATCCTGAGCATGTGGACACAAGAAAGTTACATTAGACATGTGAGACATATGACACTCAAAGACATTTGAATGGACTGTGATGTAGTGAGTGCTACAGCCCTAATGTACATTATATATGTGTACATGAAGTTATGTGTACTTATGGACTATGTGTAGTACTAGACTGTACATGGTGTTAGTCTTTGTATCTTGCGAGTAGCTGACCCTGGGTAGACCGTTGGGATCTACGCAGCACCACCTCTTGCTACTCAGGAACACTTCCTTCTTCGGGAGCTCTTGTTGCGACTGGAGTGATAGGGGCTTCTTGAATATCAAATTCCAGAGTTGGAGCTGGTTCTGGACTTTCTGAACTTTCTGTAGACTAGTGCCAATGGTGACAGGACTTGAGCTGGTGAGGCGACTAGAGTTGGTTGCAGCGGCCCCTGAGATGCCATGACACAGAAGATTGCATGTTGGCTGGGAGAGAACATGGGGACATCCATGGATGGGTGGATCCCTTCTCCAGGCATGTACTCCCTTGCGAGTCTGACAGCTGGTGGAGGACATACAGGAGGTTCAGGCAGGTCTTCCTTGCAACATAACTTTATCCGGTTACAGTGGACGACTTGCGGCTCGTACCCTAGTTTCTGGATTGAGTACACATTTGATTCTGGTTAGGGTACGGCCGTCACCGTGTAGGGCTCCATTTCCCAGATGGAGTCCAGTTTGTGGGTCCGCGGGAACTTCCGCAGCCAGACCTTGACGCCTAACTGGAGGGGTTTGGCGGAGTCATGACGGTTATAGTCTTGCTGTTGCCTTTGCTGAGCCTCGCTTATCTTTTTATTGACAATCTCTTTTGCTTCCTGGATCCTTCTTTGGTGGTCAAAGACCCACTCCATAGAAGCTTGCGGAGAGTTGTTGAAGGGAGCTTGAATCCAAACGTCAGGTCTTTTGGCAGCTGGCCGTGTCGACCTATCATCAAGTAGAACGGGGTGTATCCAGTAGAACAGTGGACTGTCTTATTATAAGCAATCATAGAAGAACGTAGGGGAGAGCACTCCCATAAACTTATACTATCGATATAGAGGATAGGTGCGCCGAGCAGTATGGAGATCCAGTGTAACAATGACACCGGCAGGGTGCACGCAATCAAGATAAAGCATCAAGTAATACGACCACAAAGAGACGATAGCATGCACTCACCGCTGGGCTGGTGTCTAGGCGTCAGGAGGTCCAGGATCCCGCAGGTCTCACCGAAGCGCTCAGAGGCTACACCAGTCATTTCCAAATATTCCAAAATTGCAGGAGATCTCTGGATCTAAAAAGGAATTGCGCACTAGATTGTCTGAACAGCAAGCTAATACATTTTTAACTAACTTAGAAAAGAAAATGCAGGTATTCCAGGCTGAGGTGAAGGAACATAAACGCGATAAATTCCTTCGCGATAAAAGGGATCATGACCTGGATATGGTCTTCTCTTGGAGAAATGAGAGTAGTAATAGAGGTAGCTTCAAAGGAGGTAGACGTCATTTCCATAGAAAGAAGAGAAATCCAGACTACTGGACAATGGACTCTAGTGCCTCGGATGAGGCTTCCAGAGATGTTCAAGTGAACAACACCCAAAAGAGAAAAGGGAAGAGGCCTCTTTAGGAATAAGACAAGATGGGGGAAATGGAAGAGGAGGAAATCAAAACAGATTTCAGTACAAAAGGAAATCGGTGTCCTGGCACCCGACAATGTTATCAATATTTCAGGAACAACTATTCCGCCTGACGTTACCATGGTCCTTTCCAAGGACCTTAATTATGGGCTTCATGAGAATTTCAATTACACTGTTTGAGGTCGATTTATTCAAAGCAGTAAGAAAAATCAATCTGTATAAAAATAAAGAACCTTTGCATACTACAAGCCCTGAGAGTGAGTTCCCTTGTAATATAGGCCCCTTGGGCTTTAGCACAGAAGAGGAATTCAATGAGGTAGAAAATCAATGCGTAAGGGATCTTGCCAAACTAGCAGCTGAAGTACATTTCACCACTGAAACAGAACCTATAGTAGGTAGATTTACAGGAGGGAAACCATCTACTTTTACTTCTAATCCTCCAGTGATCCCAGGGACCCCCCTTGACCTGTTCACTAAAGCAGTGTTAAGGGATGTTAAATGTCTCATTTACCCAGAAAAAGATGCCAATTTGACAATAAGAGAGAAACAAGCCCTGGATTGGTTGGTGATGCAAGAAAACCTCATAGTTACAAGAGCAGATAAAGGAGGAGCAACAGTGGTGATGCGCACAGATCAATATGGTAATGAAGCTGACAGACAACTCTCTGATGAGAATTTATATGAACGTCTAGCCACTGATCTAACTATGAGAATTCTTAATGCATTAAGAACTTTCTTGAGACGTTACACAGAAAAAGGAGTGTTGGACCATCATACTGCAGAAAAATTACAGCCAACTCTTTCTAAAAAACCAACCTGGTACCTCCACCTTAAGGTGCATAAGTCACGGACCGATCCCCCTTGTCGCCCTATAGTGGCCGGGATCGGATCCGCGACCAAGTACCTGTCTAAGTATTTAGACTGGGCTCTCTGCCCTTTACTTAAAAATATCCCAACTTATTTGAATGATTCCAACGACGTTTTGAGTTTTTTTGATAACATTTTTTGGCAGGACACATACCGACTGGTATCGGTAGACGTGGAAAGCCTGTACACCTGCATCCCTCATGATGCGGGTGTACAGGCTATACGTCATTTTCTCAAATATACTGCTTTCTCTAATATATTATATAGTCTGCAGAATATATTGATTTAATCACAGAAGCCACCCATTTCATCCTCTCTCATAATACCTTTCAGTACAAGCAACAGTGGTTTAAACAGTAAACTGGTACAGCAATGGGCACACCCATTTCGTGCACTTTTGAGAGTAAGTACATCTTCTCCACTCAAACCCCATTTGCAAGGTACATTAAAGCATGTAAGAGGTTTTCCACACAATTTTTGTGTGGAAAATCATACATTTCAATGGTCTCCTCATGCTTCAGCCAACTCTAGGCTGTGTCATTCAGGCAATATATGGTTTACTGATACTGCTGCTGGGCCTGGGTCTGGAAATAAAAATTGTGTTATGGTAGGTAGCACTAGCTATCCAAAATCTTATTTTTAAATTTCTGAAATTCTTGTGTTTTTTCTTGAGGATTGTGAAGCCCTGGGGTCTCCCCATGCTTCAGCCAACTCCAGGCTGTGTCATTCAGGCAATATAAGGTTTACGGATACCGCTGCTGGGCCTGGGAATAAAAATGTTGTTATGGTAGGTAGCAGCATCTATCCAAAATCTTCATTTTAAATTTAAAAAATTATTGTGTTTTTTCATGGGGATTGTGAAACCCTTGGGTCTCCTCATGCTTCAGCCAACTCCAGGCTGTGTCGTTTAGGCAATATATGGTTTACTGATACTGCTGCTGGGCCTGAGTCTGGAAATAAAAATTTTGTTATGGTAGGTAGCACTAGCTATCCAAAATGTTAATTTTAAATTTCTAAAATTCTTGGGTTTTTTCTTGGGGATTGTGAAGCCCTGGGGTCTCCTCATGCTTCAGCCAACTCCAAGCTGTTTCATTCAGGCAATATATGGTTTAATGATACTGCTGCTGGGCCTGGGAATAAGAATTTTGTTATGGTAGGTAGTACTAGCTATCCAAAATCTTCGGTTTAAATTTCTGAATTCATCTTTTAATCTCAGGGATTGTGAAGGCCTAGAGTCTACTCATGCTGCTGCCAACTCCTGGCTGTGCCATTCAGCCACTATATGGTCTCCTAATGCTGCCAACACCGCCACGCTGTGTCATTCAGCCACTATATGGTCTCCTCATGCTGCCAACGACTCCACGCTGTGTCATTCAGCCACTATATGGTCTCCTCATGCTGCCAACACCTCCACGCTGTGTCATTCAGCCACTATATGGTCTCCTCATGCTGCCACCACCTCCACGCTGTGTCATTCAGCCACTATATGGTCTCCTCATGATTCAGCCTCATCCAAACTGTGTCATTCAGCCACTATATGGTTTCCTCATGCTGTCAACACCTCCATGCTGTGTCATTCAGCCACTATATGGTCTCCTCATGCTGCAAACACCTACACGCTGTGTCATTCAGCCACTATGTGGTCTCATGCTGCCAACACCTCCACGCTGTGTCATTCAGCCACTATATGGTCTCCTCATGCTGCCAAAACCTCCACGCTGTGTCATTCCGCCACTATATGTTCTCTTCATATTGATGCCACCTCCAGGCTCTGTCATTGTGCCGCTCTGCGGCAGTGATTCTAAAAGCGATGCCGGTAATCTGCATGTTATTTTGAATAACAGTATTATTTCACTACCCCAGCACATATGCGTGTTAGAACACAGAAAAGTGTTCTATACCCTTATTGAGGCTCTCTGTAGGCCAGAAATAGCCGTTTTTAATATAGTTTCACCGCGAATAAATATGGATGGAAACAAAATTTTTCATAAAATTCGGTGAATCGGCTGAATTGAATTTTTGAAAAGTTCGCTCATCTCTACTCAGAACCCCCTTGGGCATTGGCCCGGGATGCCCTCTGATAGATATCAGCAGTCATTCCGGTCCCCCACGGGCGTACAGGTACGCCCTTGGTCCTTAAGTACCAGGACGCAAGGGCGTACCCATACGCCCGTGGTCCCCAACAGGTTAAGAGTATTGTACTTGAGGCCTTTTTCATAAACAAATTAAAGAAAAAGTAAAATTTCAGGAACACCAGAAAACACATTATTACTTTTACACCAGAAATGAAAAGTTTTTTGTATTCTGGAATTGGAATATCTTTTAATAGTAGATGGCTGTTTTGCAGACAATAAATGTAAAGATTCTACATTGTCCTCTTAGTCTCCATGCTGTGAGGGAAAAACTGCTCAGATTAGGATGGAAGACATTATTCTGAATGAGTAGGTCTGGTCCGAGAGGAAGCTTGAGATATTCTTCTTTCAAAATCTTTAACAATTGAGGCAAACATATTCTCCTCGGCCAGAACAGGTAATTACATTTGCTTATGTTTGTTCCTGACAAAGTTTCTGTGAATTCTGGGAATAAGAGGTGTTGGTGGAAACAGGTACAGAAATTCTTTCCTCCATGAAAGAGACATTCCATCCAGATGATATGGATAATCATCTTTGTTGATGGTGCAAAATTTTGGAAGAACATTCTCCTTGTTTGCAAATGCATCTATGAGAGGTTTCCCCCACATCTTGGTTATCCAGACAAAATTTCTTTTTTTAATGACCACTCCCCTGGTTTGATAATTTTTCGACTCAAACTGTCTTGTTGGCTGTTCCCTTTATATCAGTGTTTCTCAAGCGCAGTCCTCAAGTATCCCCAAACAAGTCATGTTTTCAGGATTCCCAAGTGATATAATTATGGTCAGTGAATCAGGCATCGCCACAGTTATATCACCTGTGAAGGCTAAGGAAATCCTGAAAACATGACCTGTTTTGGGGTACTTAAGGGCCGCGCTTGAGAAACACTGCTTTATATGGACTGCTGACAATTTGTTGAGATGAATTTGATACCAAGACATAATGAGAGCACAATTCCTCTCTAGCACTTTTCGCTTTGTGCCCCCTTGTCTGTTTAGATAACAAACTGACGTCATATTGTCTGTTTTGACTAAAGATCTTGAAAATGTAGCAGTGTAGCAGTGTAGCAGTGGCCCTCAGTTCCTTCACAATGGAGGAAAGCGTTTGATATTTTTTTATCTAAGATTTCTGGACCCAGTGTTCCTGAACATGCGCACCTGAACCCTTGTTGGACACATCGGTCGTGAGAGTAATTTGAGGTTTCGCCTTCAAACATCTCCCTTGAAAATTTTGTTTCAGCCACCAGCGAAGATCTTGGCGAGTATTGTAGTTGATTTTCCTGAACAAATCCAGACCTCTTTGGATCGCTTGACTACTGACGTAGGAGAGATGCTTGCAACTTCCTGAAATGGCCTCTGGCCCACGACATGGCTTCCACTGATGAAGTAAGCAGACCCAAAAGCCTCATGTATTGTCTTACCATCATATGAGGATGAATAATTGCTTTCTTCACTGCTAGATGACTGGATAAGAGATCCCTGGACAATGCTTTCACCAACCAATCGTCTAGGTATGGTATCACAAATATGCCTTGTTTCCTCACTAGTGCTGCTACAACTACTGAGACTTTCATGAATACCCTTGAGAGGATGACAGACCGAAAGGTAGACATCTGAACTGGTAATGAAGAAGACTGGATTCTGTTTGAATGCTGAACCTGAGAGATTTTCTGTGTTGACAGCTATGGGGATATGTAAATATGCATCTTTCAAATCTATTGTTGAAAAATGGTCTACAGCTTTAATAAATGGAATTACAGAGGTTGTGTGTCCATTTAGAATTTTTTTTTTTTACCTAATATTGGTTTAGATAAGTTAGGTCTATGATTAGATGCCATTATCCCCCAGGTTGGGGTCCGGAAATATCCTGGAGTAAACCCCTTAGAATGTTTGGGCAGATGGAACTTTGCATGGTTGAAAAGAAAATTTTTCTTCTGGAAATTTTGCCAATTCCAGTAAGTATTTGGATGATGGACCTGACCAACGCATCTTGAGAAGTTTCTTCCCAAACTTGACAGAAAAAAGAAAGCCTTGCCCCAACATGGAGAACCCTGGCGTCACTGGTCTGTGGATTTGTTTTGACTTTGACTTTTCTTTTTATAGGAGCACTAAAAGTTTTCTTGTCAAAATTTCTCCACCTTCCTCTTAGGTTTGTCCCATTCTTAAACCATAAGTTGCTTTAGAACTGGATGATCAGGTAAAGATTTATTAACCTTAACAGGCAAATAAAACAGTTGATCTTTTTTAGGAATGTTAACAGACTTCAATTCCACTGTATCTAACAGCTCTTAGATGCCCGGGACTGATTAAGTAAATACAAATTTTCTTCATCTGATTCATCCTCATCATCATCTTCAGAGGATGAGACAATTTCACCTTTTGACAAATCCGAGGATTCACTAGGGACAGGCGGACCAGACTTAAAGCGGTTATGCAGGAAAAAACTTTTTTTTTATACATATCAAATGGCTCCAGAAAGTTAAACAGATTTGTAAATTACTTCTATTAAAAAATCTTAATCCTTTCAGTACAGTTCTTTTTTGTCTAAGTGCTCTCTGATGACACGTGTCTCGGGAACCGCCCAGTTTAGAAGCAAATCCCCATAGCAAACTTCTACTCTGTGCAGTTCCCGAGACAAGCAGAGATGTCAGCAGAGAGCACTGTTGCAAGACAGAAAACATCAACTCAACTTCAGCAGCTGATAATTATTGAAAGGATTAAGATTTTTTTTAATAGAAGTAATTTACAAATCTTCCAGGAAGTTGTGAGCCAGCCGAATGCTGCCGTAATTGCCCACTGGCCCCTGTTCTGTTTATCAAGCACAGGTAGGACTAGCGTTAGGTCTCGCACCAAATTGAGAAACCTTGGCGTTGGTGTGCGGGCTCTGGTGTGTCCTTCATATAAGGATACACTGGCGAATGTCTCAATTTTAACATCAGTGTTGAGGGATAGCCAATGTATTGTTTACCCATATTCTTGTATTGTATTCTAATTGTTACATATCCACACCGTTTATCTGGTGTAGGATTCTATTGTGGCACTTGTAGTCCGCTGCAGGCATCCTCCATTGTATGCATTTTTATGCTGGGGATCGCCCTTAGCAACGGACTACAAGGGCAGGATCTGCTCCCCCAGTATAAATGCACAACCGCATTTGGGGTTGAGCACTTCCAGCCATTTGAGACCACGTTTTTTGTTGTTTGTTTATATATATATATATATATATATATATATATATAAGTTTTTTTTCCTGGAATACCCCTTTAATTCTCTTTCACATTTTTTTGAAGAAGAATGAGAAGCCAAAACTTGATCAAAGGATGCAGGTGCTTGTTTTCACTAGTGATCCACCACTGGTCCCCGGTGGAGAACAGGTAATACAGATGCTTTCAGGAAAATCATCTGGCAGTGGTTGAATACAAAAAAGACAAAGCCTATGCTTGGACTTGCTAGTTCTCTTTGTCCCCCCCCTGGCTGGGCATCTAAGAATACACACACCAAAGTGTGTGTAAGATTCTGACGATAACTCAAAGATAACTATGTGTAGGAGGAATGCAATACCACCAACCTTTGTCTCTGCAGCAGTCCGCTCCCTTGGCGTGGTGCATGACCGAAGGAGAGACAAGGCGGCAGTTAAATAAGCAGCCAGAGCTAACTCGGTGCAGCTGAGAGCGACCCCTCCTCCAATTTCATCCATGCGCACGGCTTCTCCCGAATTACCGCATAATGGAGCAAGGCAACAGCTGTCCGAAGTCTCGTGATTAGAGATCCATGTATATATCTACACTGACAGCTGATACAACGCACAAACACTCTGTATAGTAAAACAAATAGGAATACTCACAGTTTACTTGATGCAGAGGGACAGCATTAACTGTATACTGCATCTCTTGGAAACTTCATAATGGAGGTGCCAGACTAAAAGTACACCATGCTAAAAACAAACTTTATTATAAAGCTATGTTTCCCCAGTGGAGAGACAGGGATCAGCTGTATTCCACTCAAAAGGTTGAAATAATGTCCAGTATAAATAGAGGTGGTTGTAATTTTTAAGACAACAAAATTCTGATCCAACAGGGACAGAAGAAAAACAGCAGGCAATATTCAGTGTAGCTGAGGTGCATCATGCAGTGTGCACAGCGCTCGCTCCTGTCTGATTGACAAACAGGAAGAGAGAGCTGTGCAGGGCGGCGCTTATGTCCCGCCCCACCCCACCCACACTTAGGACTTGTGCTAGTCCAGCACAAGTCTGAAGTCTATGCGCACAGTGCAGGGAGAGATAGAAGAGAGACCCCTAGTGGTCAAAATTTCAAAGCTAAAAAAAATTAACAGGACATAAATTACAAACATTAATAGTTTTACATCAAGAACAATATATCAAAACTTTTATTTCATGATAGGTACTGTCACGATTCGGCTGGCTGGAGGTGGATCCTCTGTGCCAGAGAGGGATTGGCATGGACCGTGTCGGTGGACCGGTTCTAAGTTGCTACTGGTATTCACCAGAGCCCGCCGCAAAGCGGGATGGTCTTGCAGCGGCGGTAGAAACCAGGTCATATCCACCGGCAACGGCTCAACCTCTCTGACTGCTGAGATAAGCGCTGTACAAGGGAGTAGACAAGAGCAAGGTCGGACGTAGCAGAAGGTCAGGGCAGGCAGCAAGGATCGTAGTCAGGGGCAACGGCAGGAGGTCTGGAACACAGGCTAGGAACACACAAGGAAATGCGTTCATTGGCACAATGGCAACAAGATCCGGCGAGGGAGTGCAGGGGAAGTGAGGTATAAGTAGGGAGTGCACAGGTGAAGATACTGATTAGGCCTGCTGCGCCAATCAGTGGCGCAGTGGCCCTTTAAATCGCAGAGACCCGGCGCTCGCACACCCTAAGGAGTGGGGCCGCGCGCGCCGGGATAACACAGACGGGGAACGGGTCAGGTACGGGAGCCGAGATGCGCATCGCGAGCGGGCGCGTCCCGCATCGCGAATCGCATCCCGGCTGGGAGCAATATCGCAGCGCACCCGGTCAGCAGGTCTGACCGGGGCGCTGTGAATAAGAGAACGCTGCGAGCGCTCAGGGGAGGAGCGGGGACCCGGAGCGCTCGGCGTAACAGTACCCCCCCCTTGGGTCTCCCCCTCTTCTTGGAGCCTGAGAACCTGAGGATAAGACTTTTGTCCAGGATGTTGTTCTCAGGTTCCCAAGATCTCTCCTCTGGGCCGCAATTCTCCCAGTCAACCAAAAAGAATCTTTTACCTCTGACCGTCTTGGATGCTAGAATCTCCTTCACCGAAAAGACGTCAGATGATCCGGAAACTGGAGTGGGAGAAACAACTTTGGGAGAGAAGCGGTTAAGGATGAGTGGTTTAAGGAGAGAGACATGGAAGGCATTGGGAAAACGGAGAGAAGGAGGAAGAAGGAGTTTGTAAGAGACAGGGTTGATCTGGCACTTGACTTTGAAAGGACCAAGATAACGTGGTCCCAGTTTATAACTGGGGACACGAAAGCGGACATACTTAGCGGAGAGCCATACTGTTACGCCGAGCGCTCCGGGTCCCCGCTCCTCCCCGGAGCGCTCGCTACACTCTCTCCGCTGCAGCGCTCCGGTCAGATCCACTGACCCGGGGCGCTGCGATTCTGCTTCCAGCCGGGATGCGGTTCGCGATGCGGGTAGCGCCCGCTCGCGATGCGCACCCCGGCTCCCGTACCTGACTCGCTCTCCCTCGGTCCTGTCCCGGCGCGCGCGGCCCCGCTCCCTAGGGCGCGCGCGCGCCGGGTCTTTGCGATTTAAAGGGCCACTGCGCCGCTGATTGGCGCAGTGATTCCAATTAGTGTCTTCACCTGTGCACTTCCCTATATCACCTCACTTCCCCTGCACTTCCCTGCCGGATCTTGTTGCCATTGTGCCAGTGAAAGCGTTCCTTGTATGTTCCTAGCCTGTGTTCCAGACCTCCTGCCGTTGCCCCTGACTACGATCCTTGCTGCCTGCCCCGACCTTCTGCTACGTCCGACCTTGCTTCTGTCTACTCCCTTGTACCGCGCCTATCTTCAGCAGCCAGAGAGGTTGAGCCGTTGCTAGTGGATACGACCTGGTCACTACCGCCGCAGCAAGACCATCCCGCTTTGCGGCGGGCTCTGGTGAAAACCAGTAGTGACTTAGAACCGATCCACTAGCACGGTCCACGCCAATCCCTCTCTGGCACAGAGGATCCACTACCTGCCAGCCGGCATCGTGACAGTAGATCCGGCCATGGATCCCGCTGAAGTTCCTCTGCCAGTTGTCGCTGACCTCACCACGGTGGTCGCCCAGCAGTCACAACAGATAGCGCAACAAGGCCAACAGCTGTCTCAACTGACCGTTATGCTACAACAGTTACTACCACAGCTTCAGCAGTCATCTCCTCCGCCAGCTCCTGCACCTCCTCCGCAGCGAGTGGCCGCTCCTGGGCTACGCCTATCCTTGCCGGATAAATTTGATGGGGACTCTAAGTTTTGCCGTGGCTTTCTTTCCCAATGTTCCTTGCATCTGGAGATGATGTCGGACCTGTTTCCCACTGAAAGGTCTAAGGTGGCTTTCGTAGTCAGCCTTCTGTCCGGAAAAGCCCTGTCATGGGCCACACCGCTCTGGGACCGCAATGACCCTGTCACTGCCTCTGTACACTCCTTCTTCTCGGAAGTCCGAAGTGTCTTTGAGGAACCTGCCCGAGCCTCTTCTGCTGAGACTGCCCTGTTGAACCTGGTCCAGGGTAATTCTTCCGTTGGCGAGTATGCCGTACAATTCCGTACTCTTGCTTCAGAATTGTCCTGGAATAATGAGGCCCTCTGCGCGACCTTTAAAAAAGGCCTATCCAGCAACATTAAAGATGTTCTGGCCGCACGAGAAATTCCTGCTAATCTACATGAACTTATTCACCTAGCCACTCGCATTGACATGCGTTTTTCCGAAAGGCGTCAGGAGCTCCGCCAAGATATGGACTCTGTTCGCACGAGGCGTTTCTTCTCCTCGGCTCCTCTCTCCTCTGGTCCCCTGCAATCTGTTCCTGTGCCTCCCGCCGTGGAGGCTATGCAGGTCGACCGGTCTCGCCTGACACCTCAAGAGAGGACACGACGCCGCATGGAGAACCTCTGCCTGTACTGTGCTAGTACCGAACACTTCCTGAGGGATTGTCCTATCTGTCCTCCCCGCCTGGAAAGACGTCCGCTGACTCCGCACAAAGGTGAGACAGTCCTTGATGTCTACTCTGCTTCTCCACGTCTTACTGTGCCTGTGCGGATGTCTGCCTCTGCCTTCTCCTTCTCTACCGTGGCCTTCTTGGACTCTGGATCTGCAGGAAATTTTATTTTGGCCTCTCTCGTCAACAGGTTCAACATCCCAGTGACCAGTCTCGCCAGACCCCTTTACATCAATTGTGTAAACAATGAAAGATTGGACTGTACCATACGCTTCCGCACGGAGCCCCTTCTAATGAGCATCGGATCTCATCACGAGAGGATTGAACTTTTGGTCCTCCCCAATTGCACCTCGGAAATTCTCCTTGGACTTCCCTGGCTTCAACTTCATTCCCCAACCCTGGATTGGTCCACTGGGGAGATCAAGAGTTGGGGGCCCTCTTGTTCCAAGGACTGTCTAAGACCAGTTCCCAGTAACCCTTGCCGTGACTCTGTGGTTCCCTCAGTAACCGGTCTCCCTAAGGCCTATATGGACTTCGCGGATGTTTTCTGCAAAAAACAAGCTGAGACTCTACCTCCTCACAGGCCTTATGATTGCCCTATCGACCTCCTCCCGGGTACTACTCCACCCCGGGGCAGAATTTATCCTCTCTCTGCCCCAGAGACTCTTGCCATGTCTGAGTATGTCCAGGAAAATTTAAAAAAGGGCTTTATCCGTAAATCCTCCTCTCCTGCCGGAGCTGGATTTTTCTTTGTGTCCAAAAAAGATGGCTCCCTACGTCCTTGCATTGACTACCGCGGTCTTAATAAAATCACGGTTAAGAACCGCTACCCCCTACCCCTCATCTCTGAACTCTTTGATCGCCTCCAAGGTGCCCACATCTTTACTAAATTGGACTTAAGAGGCGCCTATAACCTCATCCGCATCAGAGAGGGGGATGAGTGGAAAACGGCGTTTAACACCAGAGATGGACACTTTGAGTATCTGGTCATGCCCTTTGGCCTGTGCAACGCCCCTGCTGTCTTCCAAGACTTTGTCAATGAAATTTTTCGTGATCTGTTATACTCCTGTGTTGTTGTATATCTGGACGATATCCTAATTTTTTCTGCCAATCTAGAAGAACACCGCCAGCATGTCCGTATGGTTCTTCAGAGACTTCGTGACAATCAACTCTATGCCAAAATTGAGAAATGTCTGTTTGAATGCCAATCTCTTCCTTTTCTAGGATATTTGGTCTCTGGCCAGGGACTACAAATGGATCCAGACAAACTCTCTGCCGTCTTAGATTGGCCACGCCCCTCCGGACTCCGTGCTATCCAACGCTTTTTGGGGTTCGCCAATTATTACAGGCAATTTATTCCACATTTTTCTACCGTTGTGGCTCCTATCGTGGCTTTAACCAAAAAAAATGCCGATCCCAAGTCGTGGCCTCCTCAAGCGGAAGACGCCTTTAAACGACTCAAGTCTGCCTTTTCTTCGGCTCCCGTGCTCTCCAGACCTGACCCTTCCAAACCCTTCCTATTGGAGGTTGATGCCTCCTCAGTGGGAGCTGGAGCTGTTCTTTTACAAAAAAATTCTTCCGGGCATGCTGTCACTTGTGGTTTTTTTTCTAGGACCTTCTCTCCGGCGGAGAGGAACTACTCCATCGGGGATCGAGAGCTTCTAGCCATTAAATTAGCACTTGAGGAATGGAGGCATCTGCTGGAGGGATCAAGATTTCCAGTTATTATTTACACCGACCACAAGAACCTCTCCTACCTCCAGTCTGCCCAACGGCTGAATCCTCGCCAGGCCCGGTGGTCTCTGTTCTTTGCCCGATTTAATTTTGAGATTCACTTTCGTCCTGCCGATAAGAACATTAGGGCCGATGCTCTCTCTCGTTCCTCGGATGCCTCAGAAGTTGAACTCTCTCCGCAACACATCATTCCACCTGACTGCCTGATCTCCACTTCTCCAGCCTCCATCAGGCAAACTCCTCCAGGAAAGACCTTTGTTTCTCCACGCCAACGCCTCGGAATCCTCAAATGGGGTCACTCCTCCCATCTCGCTGGTCATGTGGGCATCAAGAAATCTGTGCAACTCATCTCCCGCTTCTATTGGTGGCCGACTCTGGAGACGGATGTTGTGGACTTTGTGCGAGCCTGCACTATCTGTGCCCGGGATAAGACTCCTCGCCAGAAGCCCGCTGGTTTTCTTCATCCCCTGCCTGTCCCCGAACAGCCTTGGTCTCTGATTGGTATGGATTTTATTACTGATTTACCCCCTTCCCGTGGCAACACTGTTATTTGGGTGGTCGTTGATCGATTCTCCAAAATGGCACATTTCATCCCTCTTCCTGGTCTTCCTTCAGCGCCTCAGTTGGCTAAACAATTTTTTGTACACATTTTTCGTCTTCACGGGTTGCCTACGCAGATCGTCTCGGATAGAGGCGTCCAATTCGTGTCTAAATTCTGGAGGGCTCTCTGTAAACAACTCAAGATTAAATTAAATTTTTCTTCTGCATATCATCCCCAGTCCAATGGA
This sequence comes from Hyla sarda, assembly GCF_029499605.1. Taxonomy (NCBI): domain Eukaryota; kingdom Metazoa; phylum Chordata; class Amphibia; order Anura; family Hylidae; genus Hyla; species Hyla sarda. Next base: position 81,445,971 of record NC_079193.1, on the reverse strand, counting down.
CAAGTAGAAAGAATTAACCAAGTCTTGGGTGATTATTTGCGACATTTTGTTTCCTCCCGCCAGGATGACTGGGCAGATCTCCTTCCATGGGCCGAATTCTCGTATAACTTCAGAGTCTCTGAATCTTCCTCCAAATCCCCATTTTTCGTGGTGTACGGCCGTCACCCTCTTCCCCCCCTCCCTACCCCCTTGCCCTCTGGTCTGCCCGCTGTGGATGAAATTTCTCGTGACCTTTCCATTATATGGAGAGAGACCCAAAATTCTCTCTTACAGGCTTCTTCACGCATGAAGAGGTTCGCGGATAAGAAAAGAAGAGCTCCTCCCGTTTTTTCCCCTGGAGACAAGGTATGGCTCTCCGCTAAATATGTCCGCTTCCGTGTCCCTAGCTACAAGTTGGGACCACGCTATCTTGGTCCTTTCAAAATTTTGTGTCAAATTAATCCTGTCTCTTACAAACTTCTTCTTCCTCCTTCTCTTCGTATCCCTAATGCCTTTCACGTCTCTCTTCTTAAACCACTCATCCTCAACCGTTTTTCTCCCAAATCTGTTCCTCCCACTCCTGTTTCCGGCTCCTCGGACATCTTCTCTGTCAAAGAGATCTTAGCCTCTAAAAAGGTCAGAGGGAAAACTTTTTTTTTAGTGGACTGGGAGGGTTGTGGTCCTGAAGAGAGATCCTGGGAACCTGAGGACAACATCCTAGATAAAAGTCTGCTCCTCAGGTTCTCAGGCCCTAAAAAGAGGGGGAGACCCAAGGGGGGGGGTACTGTTACGCCGAGCGCTCCGGGTCCCCGCTCCTCCCCGGAGCGCTCGCTACACTCTCTCCGCTGCAGCGCTCCGGTCAGATCCACTGACCCGGGGCGCTGCGATTCTGCTTCCAGCCGGGATGCGGTTCGCGATGCGGGTAGCGCCCGCTCGCGATGCGCACCCCGGCTCCCGTACCTGACTCGCTCTCCCTCGGTCCTGTCCCGGCGCGCGCGGCCCCGCTCCCTAGGGCGCGCGCGCGCCGGGTCTTTGCGATTTAAAGGGCCACTGCGCCGCTGATTGGCGCAGTGATTCCAATTAGTGTCTTCACCTGTGCACTTCCCTATATCACCTCACTTCCCCTGCACTTCCCTGCCGGATCTTGTTGCCATTGTGCCAGTGAAAGCGTTCCTTGTATGTTCCTAGCCTGTGTTCCAGACCTCCTGCCGTTGCCCCTGACTACGATCCTTGCTGCCTGCCCCGACCTTCTGCTACGTCCGACCTTGCTTCTGTCTACTCCCTTGTACCGCGCCTATCTTCAGCAGCCAGAGAGGTTGAGCCGTTGCTAGTGGATACGACCTGGTCACTACCGCCGCAGCAAGACCATCCCGCTTTGCGGCGGGCTCTGGTGAAAACCAGTAGTGACTTAGAACCGATCCACTAGCACGGTCCACGCCAATCCCTCTCTGGCACAGAGGATCCACTACCTGCCAGCCGGCATCGTGACACATACCTTGTCTCCGGGAGCAAAAATGGGGGGAATTCTTCTTTTCTTATCAGCATATTTTTTCATCCGAGATGAAGCCTGTAAAAGACAATTTTGGGTTTCTTTCCATATGGTGGAGAGGTCTCGAGTCACTTCATCAACAGCGGGCAAACCAGAGGGCATGGGAGTGGGGAGGGGAGGAAGAGGGTGACGGCTGTACACCACGAAGAATGGGGATTTAGCAGAGGATTCGGAGACTCTGAAATTGTACGAGAATTCGGCCCATGGTAGAAGATCTGCCCAGTCATCCTGGCGGGAGGAAACAAAATGTCGCAAATAGTCACCCAGGACCTGATTAATTCTTTCTACTTGCCCATTGGATTGGGGATGATAAGAAGAAGAGAAGTTTAATTTGATCTTGAGCTGCTTACAGAGGGCCCTCCAGAATTTAGACACAAATTGAACGCCTCTATCCAAGACGATATGCGTGGGCAACCCGTGAAGGCGAAAAATGTGTATAAAAAATTGCTTCGCCAACTGAGGCGCCGAAGGAAGGCCTGGAAGAGGGATAAAATGTGCCATCTTGGAGAATCGATCAACGACCACCCAAACAACTGTGTTGCCATGGGATAAAGGCAAGTCAGTAATAAAGTCCATACCAATCTGTGACCAAGGTTGTTCAGGAACAGGCAGAGGATGAAGGAGACCAGCAGGCTTCTGGCGAGGAGTCTTATCCCGGGCACAGACAGTACATGCCTGCACGAAATCAACAACATCAGTCTCCAGAGTAGGCCACCAATAAAATCGAGAGATGAGTTGGATGGATTTTTTGATGCCAGCATGGCCTGCGAGGTGGGAGGAGTGTCCCCACTTGAGAATCCCGAGGCGCTGGCGTGGAGAAACGAAGGTCTTCCCTGGAGGAGTTTGTCTGATGGAAGCTGGAGAAGTGGAGATCAGACAGTCCGGAGGAATAATGTGTTGCGGGGAGGCTTCCACTTCAGAGGCATCTGAAGAACGAGAGAGGGCATCGGCCCTAATGTTCTTGTCAGCAGGGCGAAAATGAATTTCAAAGTTAAAACGGGCAAAGAACAACGACCACCTAGCCTGGCGAGGGTTCAGCCGTTGGGCAGACTGGAGATAAGAGAGAATCTTGTGGTCAGTGTATATAATAACTGGATATTTGGATCCCTCCAGCAGGTGCCTCCATTCCTCAAGCGACAATTTTATGGCCAGTAATTCTCGATCACCAATGGAGTAGTTTTTCTCCGCCGGAGAGAAGGTCCTAGAAAAAAACCCACAAGAAACAGCATGCCCGGAAGAATTTTTTTGTAGAAGAACTGCTCCAGCTCCAACCGAGGAGGCGTCTACCTCCAATAAGAAGGGTTTAGATGAGTCAGGTCTGGAGAGTACAGGAGCAGAAGAAAAGGCAGACTTGAGATGTTTAAATGCGTCTTCCGCTTGAGGACACCAGGACTTAGGATTGGCGTTTTTCTTGGTTAGAGCCACGATAGGAGCCACAATAGTGGAAAAGTGTGGAATAAATTGTCTGTAATAATTGGCGAACCCCAAAAAACGTTGGATAGCACGGAGTCCGGAGGGGCGTGGCCAATCCAATACGGCAGATAGTTTATCTGGGTCCATTTGTAGTCCCTGGCCAGAGACTAAGTATCCTAGGAAAGGAAGAGACTGACATTCAAAGAGACATTTTTCCATTTTGGCATATAATTGATTGTCCCGAAGTCTCTGAAGAACCATGCGGACATGCTGGCGGTGTTCTTCTAGGTTAGCAGAAAAAATCAGAATATCGTCCAGGTAAACCACAACACAGGTATATAGAAGATCACGAAAAATTTCATTTACAAAGTCTTGGAAGACGGCAGGGGCGTTGCAAAGGCCAAAGGGCATAACCAGATATTCAAAGTGTCCATCTCTGGTGATAAATGCAGTCTTCCATGCGTCCCCCTCCCTGATGCGGATGAGATTATAAGCACCTCTTAAGTCCAGCTTGGTAAAGATGTGGGTGTTACGCCGAGCGCTCCGGGTCCCTGCTCCTCCCCGGAGCGCTCGCGGCGTTCCTCTCTCTGCAGCGCCCCGGTCAGACCCGCTGACCGGGAGCGCTGCACTGACATTGCCGGCGGGGATGCGATTCGTATAGCGGGACGCGCCCGCTCGCGAATCGCATCCCAAGTCACTTACCTGTCCCGGCCCCTGGCTGTCATGTCCTGGCGTGCGCGGCTCCTCTCCTTAGGGCGCGCGCGCGCCAGCTCTCTAAGATTTAAAGGGCCAGTGCACCAATGATTGGTGCCTGGCCCAATTAGCCTAATTAGCTTCCACCTGCTCCCTGGCTATAATACCTCACTTCCCCTGCACTCCCTTGCCGGATCTTGTTGCCTTGTGCCAGTGAAAGCGTTTAGTGTTGTCCAAAGCCTGTGTTTCCAGATCTTCTGCTATCCACATTGACTATGAACCTTGCCGTCTGCCCCGACCTTCTGCTACGTCTGACCTTGCCTCTGCCTAGTCCTTCTGTCCCACGCCTTCTCAGCAGTCAGCGAGGTTGAGCCGTTGCCGGTGGATACGACCTGGTTGCTACCGCCGCAGCAAGACCATCCCGCTTTGCGGCGGGCTCTGGTGAATACCAGTAGCATCTTAGAACCGGTCCACCGACACGGTCCACGCCAATCCCTCGCTGACACAGAGGATTCACATCCAGCTAGCCGAATCGTGACAGTAGATCCGGCCATGGATCCCGCTGAGGTGCCGCTGCCAAGTCTCGCTGACCTACCCACGGTGGTCACCCAGCAATCACAGCAAATTGCCCAACAAGGACAGCAGCTGTCGCAGCTGACCGCCACGTTACAGCAACTTCTGCCACTGCTACAGCAGCAACCATCTCCTCCGCCAGCTCCTGCACCTCCTCCGCAGCGAGTGGCCGCTCCTAGCCTCCGCTTGTCCCTGCCGGACAAGTTTGATGGGGACTCCCGACTCTGCCGTGGCTTCTTGTCTCAATGTTCCCTGCATATGGAGATGTTGTCGGACCAATTTCCTTCAGAACGGTCTAAGGTGGCGTTCGTAGTGAGTCTTCTATCTGGAAAGGCTTTGTCTTGGGCCACACCGCTCTGGGACCGCAATGATCCTGCCACAGCCACAGTCCAGTCCTTCTTCGCTGAAGTCCATAGTGTCTTCGAGGAACCAGCCCGAGCTTCTTCTGCCGAGACTGCCCTGCTGAACCTGGTCCAGGGTAATTCTTCAGTAGGCGAGTACGCCATCAAATTTCGTACTCTCGCTTCCGAATTATCTTGGAATAACGAGGCTCTCTGCGCGACCTTTAAAAAAGGCCTATCCAGTAACATCAAGGATGTGCTGGCTGCACGAGAGATTCCTGCCAACCTGCAAGAACTTATCCATTTGGCCACCCGCATTGACATGCGTTTTTCTGAGAGACACCAGGAGCTCCGCCAGGAAAAAGACCTAGATCTCTGGGCACCTCTCCCACAGTATCCTTTGCAATCTACGCCTGTGCCTCCCGCCGAGGAGGCTATGCAAGTGGATCGGTCTCGCCTGACGCAGGAAGAGAGGACTCGCCGTAGGGAAGAAAATCTTTGTCTGTACTGCGCCAGTACCGAACATTTCTTGGTGGATTGCCCTATTCGTCCTCCACGTCTGGGAAACGCACGCACGCACCCAGCTCACGTGGGTGTGGCGTCTCTTGGTACGAAGTCTGCTTCTCCACGTCTCACGGTGCCCGTGCGGATTTCTCCTTCCGCCAACTCCTCCCTCTCAGCCGTGGCCTGCTTGGACTCTGGTGCCTCTGGAAATTTTATTCTGGACTCTTTGGTGAATAAGTTCTGCATCCCGGTGACCCGTCTCGTCAAGCCGCTCTACATTTCCTCGGTCAACGGAGTTAAATTGGATTGCACCGTGCGTTACCGCACAAAACCCCTCTTAATGTGCATTGGACCCCATCATGAAAAGATTGAATTGTTCGTCCTTCCCAACTGCACCTCTGAAGTCGTCCTCGGTCTGCCATGGCTCCAGCATCATTCTCCCACCCTTGACTGGACCACCGGGGAGATCAAGAATTGGGGTTCTGCTTGCCTTAAAAAATGCCTCACCTCTGCTCCCAGTCCCGTCTGTCGGACCTCAGTGTCTCCTCCTGTGCCTGGTCTCCCCAAGGCCTATCGGGACTGTGCCGTGCCTCCTCATAGCCCCCGTCCTGGTGACACCCTGTCCCGTGCCAAGCTTCACCCTCTGCCCTCCCTCCCCATTCCCACTCCTGCTGTACTGCCTGCCTTTGAGGAAACCCTACAATCGCTCCCAGTGTCCTCGTCCCATGTGAAGCAATTGCCGGACAAAAAAAGGGGGAGACCTAAGGGGGGGGGGGTACAGTTACGCCGAGCGCTCCGGGTCCCTGCTCCTCCCCGGAGCGCTCGCGGCGTTCCTCTCTCTGCAGCGCCCCGGTCAGACCCGCTGACCGGGAGCGCTGCACTGACATTGCCGGCGGGGATGCGATTCGCATAGCGGGACGCGCCCGCTCGCGAATCGCATCCCAAGTAACTTACCTGTCCCGGCCCCCGGCTGTCATGTCCTTGGGGCGCGCGTGCGCCAGCTCTCTAAGATTTAAAGGGCCAGTGCACCAATGATTGGTGCCTGGCCCAATTAGCCTAATTAGCTTCCACCTGCTCCCTGGCTATAATACCTCACTTCCCCTGCACTCCCTTGCTGGATCTTGTTGCCTTGTGCCAGTGAAAGCGTTTAGTGTTGTCCAAAGCCTGTGTTTCCAGATCTTCTGCTATCCACATTGACTACGAACCTTGCCGCCTGCTCCGACCTTCTGCTACGTTTGACCTTGCCTCTGCCTAGTCCTTCTGTCCCACGCCTTCTCAGCAGTCAGCGAGGTTGAGCCGTTGCCGGTGGATACGACCTGGTTGCTACCGCCGCAGCAAGACCATCCCACTTTGCGGCGGGCTCTGGTGAATACCAGTAGCATCTTAGAACCGGTCCACCGACACGGTCCACGCCAATCCCTCGCTGACACAGAGGATCCACATCCAGCTAGCCGAATCGTGACAGTGGGCGCCTCGTAGGCGGTCAAAGAGTTCCGAGATAAGAGGTAGGGGTAGCGTTTTTTTACAGTGATTTTATTAAGTCCGCGGTAATCAATGCAAGGGCGTAGGGAGCCGTCTTTTTTGGAAAAAAAAAATCCAGCTCCGGCAGGGGAGGAGGACTTGCGGATAAACCCCTTTTTTAAGTTCTCTTGGATGTACTCCGACATGGCTTGAGTTTCCGGAGCAGACAGAGGATAGATTCTGCCCCGGGGTGGAGTAGTACCCGGGAGGAGGTCAATAGGACAGTCATAAGGCCTCTGAGGAGGCAAAGTCTCTGCTTGTTTTTTGCAAAAAACATCAGCATAATCCAGATAGGCCTTGGGAAGACCAGATACCGGGGGAACCACAGGGTCTTGACTGTGAGTACAGGGAGCCGGTTTAAGACAGTCCTTGTGGCAAGAAGTACCCCAGTTATTGATCTCCCCTGTGGTCCAATCAAGGGTTGGGGAATGGTATTGAAGCAACGGTAATCCAAGAAGAATTTCTGAAGAGCAGTTAGAGAGGACCAAAAATTCAATTTTTTCGTGATGGGGTCCGATGCACATTAAGAGAGGTTCCGTGCGGTAACGCACGGTACAGTCCAATCTTTCATTATTAACAGAGTTGATGTAGAGGGGTCTGGCGAGACTGGTCACCGGGATGTTGAACCTGTTGATGAGAGAGGCCAAAATAAAATTTCCTGCAGATCCGGAATCCAAGAAGGCCATAGCTGAGAAGGAGAAGGTAGAAGAAGAAATCCGCACAGGCACAGTAAGACGTGGAGAAGCAGAGTTCACATCAAGAGCTGTCTCACTTTTGTGCGGAGTCAGCGTGCGTCTTTCCTGGCAAGGAGGACGGATAGGACAATCCTTCAAGAAATGTTCGGTACCGGCACAGTACAGGCAAAGGTTCTCCATGCGGCGGCGTGTCCTCTCTTGAGGTGTCAAGCGAGACCGGTCAACTTGCATAGCCTCCACGGCGGAAGGCACAGGAACGGATTGCAGAGGACCAGAGGAGAGAGGAGCCGGGGAGAGAAACCGCCTCGTGCGAACAAAGTCCATATCCTGGCGGAGCTCCTGATGCCTTTCGGAAAAACGCATGTCAGTGCGGGTGGCAAGATGAATAAGTTCATGCAGGTTAGCAGGAATTTCTCGTGCGGCCAGCACATCTTTAATATTACTGGATAGGCCTTTTTTAAAGGTCGCGCAGAGGGCCTCGTTATTCCAGGATAATTCGGAGGCAAGAGTACGGAATTGGATGGCGTACTCGCCAACAGAAGAATTACCCTGGACCAGGTTCAGCAGGGCAGTCTCGGCAGAAGAGGTTTGGGCAGGTTCCTCAAAGACACTTCGAATCTCCGTGAAGAAGGAGTGTACAGAGGCAGTGACAGGATCATTGCGGTCCCAGAGCGGTGTGGCCCATGACAGGGCTTTCCCAGACAGAAGGCTGACTACGAAAGCCACCTTTGACCTTTCAGTTGGAAACTGGTCCGACATCATCTCCAAATGCAGGGAACATTGCGAAAGAAAACCACGGCAAAACTTAGAGTCCCCATCAAATTTATCCGGCAAAGATAATCGGAGGCTGGATGCAGCCACTCGCTGCGGAGGAGGTGCAGGAGCTGGCGGAGGAGATGATTGTTGAAGCTGTGGTAGTAGCTGCTGTAGCATCACGGTCAGTTGAGACAGCTGGTGCCCTTGTTGCGCTTTCTGTTGCGACTGCTGGGCGACCACCGTGGTGAGGTCGGCGACAACTGGCAGCGGGACCTCAGCGGGATCCATGGCCGGATCTCCTGTCACGATTCGGCTGGCTGGAGGTGGATCCTCTGTGCCAGAGAGGGATTGGCGTGGACCGTGTCGGTGGACCGGTTCTAAGTTGCTACTGGTATTCACCAGAGTCCGCCGCAAAGCGGGATGGTCTTGCAGCGGCGGTAGCAACCAGGTCGTATCCACCGGCAATGGCTCAACCTCTCTGACTGCTGAGATAAGCGCGGTACAAGGGAGTAGACAAGAGCAAGGTCGGACGTAGCAGAAGGTCAGGGCAGGCAGCAAGGATCGTAGTCAGGGGCAACGGCAGGAGGTCTGGAACACAGGCTAGGAACACACAAGGAAACGCTTTCACTGGCACAATGGCAACAAGATCCGGCGAGGGAGTGCAGGGGAAGTGAGGTATAAGTAGGGAGTGCACAGGTGAAGATACTGATTAGGCCTGCTGCGCCAATCAGTGGCGCAGTGGCCCTTTAAATCGCAGAGACCCGGCGCGCGCGCGCCCTAAGGAGCGGGGCCGCGCACGCCGGGATAACACAGACAGGGAACGGGTCAGGTACGGGAGCCGAGATGCGCATCGCGAGCGGGCGCGTCCCACATCGCGAATCGCATCCCGGCTGGGAGCAATATCACAGCGCACCCGGTCAGCAGGTCTGACCGGGGCGCTGTGAATAAGAGAACGCTGCGAGCGCTCCGGGGAGGAGCGGGGACCTGGAGCGCTCGGCGTAACAGGTACTCTTTTTGCTACTAAATGTGTTTTGTCCAATAGGGCTAAGGATGTACATAACCCTTTGTTGTGTTGCCTGAAGGACGTCAGGGATATATATTTCTTTTTTTGTTGAATTCTGGTGATGCGATGCTTTCGCTCTAGTGGTAGCATGAGACTGAGTCTACAACCCACACAAGTGGCTCAGGTAGTGCAGCTCATCCAGAATGGCACATCAATGCGAGCTGTGGCAAGAAGGTTTGATGTCTGTCAGCGTAGTGTCCAGAGCATGGAGGCGCTATCAGGAGACAGGCTAGTACATCAGGAGACGTGGAGGAGGCCGTAGGAGGGCAACAACCCAGCAGCAGGACTGCTACCTCACCTTTGTGCAAGGATGAGCAGTGCCAGAGCCCTGCAAAAAGACCTCCAGCAGGCCACAAATGTGCATGTGTCCACTCAAACGGTCAGAAACAGACTCCATGAGGGTGGTATGAGGACCCGGCATCCACAGGTGGTGGTTGTGCTTACAGCTTAACACCATGCAGGACGTTTGGGATTTGCCAGAGAACACCAAGATTGGCAAATTCACCACTGGCACCTCGTTCTCTTCACAGATGAAAGCAGGTTCACACTGAGCACATGTGACAGACATGACAGAGTCTGGAGACGCAGTGGAGAACATTCTGCTGCCTGCAACATCCTCCAGCATGACCGTTTTGGGGGTAGGTCAGTAATGTTGTGGGGTGGCATTTCTTTGGGGGCCGCACAGCCCTCCATGTGCTTGTCAGAGGTAACCTGAATGCCATTAGGTACAGAGATGAGATCTTCAGACCTGTTGTGAGAACATATGCTGGTGCGGTTGGTCCTGGGTTCCTCCTATTGCAATACAATGCTAGACATCATGTGGCTGGAGTGTGTCAGCAGTTCCTGCAAGATGAAGGCATTGATGCTATGGACTGGCCTGCCCGTTCCCCAGACCTAAATCCGATTGAGAACATCTGAGGCATCATGTCTCGCTCCATCCACCATCACCACGTTACACCACAGTCTGTCCAGGAGTTGGTGGATGCTTTAGTCCAAGTCTGGGAGGACATCTCTCAGGAGACCATCCGCCACCTCATCAGGATCCATTGATAATTTTTGTTGTGATTTTGTTGTCAGCGCATTCAACTATGTAAAGATGAAAGTATTTCATACGATTAGTTCATTCATTCAGATCTAGGATGTGTTATCTTAGTGTTCCCTTTATTTTTTGAGCAGTGTACTTAATAGCCTTGTCCAAAATTTGGATATCCTTCTAACCGTACAGACTTACAGAATAAATATAAGGTGTAATATTTACTGAAAAGTGCACTGTGTAGAAACAGAAGCCTCTAAAAATTACAAAATGGCTTTTTTTTCTTCAATTGCCCCACAAATATTTTTGGGGGGAGTTTTGCTATAGATTTTGTGGTGAAATGACTGATGTAATTACAAAGTAAAATTGGAAGCGCATAAAACAAGCCCTCATATAGGTCTGTAGGTGGAAAACAAAGCGTTATGATTTTTAGAAGATGAGGAGGAAAAAAAGAAAGTGCAAAAAAGAAAAAACACGAGACCTTAAAAGATGTAAGGCTAGGTTCACATCACGGTTTTTGCCACTGTTTTCAATCAGTTTTTCTAAAGAAAACCGTGAAAAAGTAAACCGTATACATTTTTAAACTGCATACTGTTTTTAAAAGTGCATACAGTTCTGTCCGTTTTTATAAAAATAAACATACGTTTTTGAAAATGTTGTCCATTTTTAATGGGAGGGGTGTTGGGTGGGGACTTTAGGATGCAAATGCGAAAAGTAAAAACCGTATACGGTTTCCCGTACATGTGTTTCCCATTGACATCCACGTCCCATTGACATCCACGTTCAAAAAACCTTATGCGGTTGCAGTACGGTTTTTAACCCCTTAAGAACCAGGCCATTTTACACCTTAGGACCAGAGCGTTTTTTGAACATCTGACCACTGTCACTTTAAACATTAATAACTCGGGAATGCTTTTAGTTATCATTCTGATTACGAGATAGTTTTTTCGTGACATATTCTACTTTAACATAGTGGTAAATTTTTGTGGTAACTTGCATCCTTTCTTGGTGAAAAATCCCAAAATTTGATGAAAAATGTGAAAATTTTGCATTTTTCTAACTTTGAAGCTCTCTGCTTATAAGGAAAATGGATATTCAAAATAATTTTTTTTTTATTCACATATACAATATGTATACTTTATGTTTGCATCATAAAATTGACAACTTTTTACTTTTGGAAGACATCAGAGGGCTTCAAAGTTCAGCAGCAATTTTCCAATTTTTAACAAAATTTTCAAACTCACTATTTTTCAGGAACCAGTTCAGGTTTGAAGTGGATTTGAAGGGTCTTCATATTAGAAATACCCCACAAAAGACCCCATTATAAAAACTGCACCCCCCAAAGTATTCAAAATGACATTCAGTCAGCGTTTTAACCCTTTAGGTGTTTCACAGGAATAGCAGCAAAGTGAAGGAGAAAATTCACAATCTTCATTTTTTACACTTGCATGTTCTTGTAGACCCAATTTTTGAATTTTTACAAGGGGTAAAAAGGAGAAAATGTATACTTGTTTTTGTAGCCCAATTTGTCTCAAGTAAGCATATACCTCAAAATGTCTATGTTAAGTGTTTGGCAGGCACAGTAGAGGGCTCAGAATCGAAGGAGCAACAAGGGGATTTTGGAGAGTACGTTTTTTCTGAAATGGTTTTTGGGGGGCATGTTGCATTTAGGAAGCCCCTATGGTGACAGAACAGCAAAAAAAAAAAAAAAACACATGGCATACCATTTTGGAAACTAGACCCCTTGAGGAACGTAACAAGGAATTAAGTGAGCCTTAATACCCCACAGGTGTGTCACGACTTTTGCATATGTAAAGAAAAAAAAAAAAGTTCACTATAATGTGCGTTTCCCCCCAAATTTCACATTTTTGCAAGGGTTAATAGCAGAAAATACCCCCCAAAATTTGTAACCCCATTCCTTCTGAGTATGGAAATACCCCATGGGTGGACGTCAAGTACCCTGCGGTCGAACTACAATGCTCAGAAGAGGAGTAGCGCCATTGAGCTTTTGAAGAGTGAATTTGTTTGGAATGGTAGTCAGGGGCCATGAGCGTTTACATAGCCCCCCGTGGTGCCAGAACAGTGGACCCCCCCACATGTGACCCCATTTTGGAAACTACACTCCTCACAGAATTTAATAAGGGGTGCAGTGAGTATTTACACCCTACTGGCATTTGACAGATCTTTGGAACAGTGGGCTGAGCAAATGAAAAATAAATTTTTTCATTTTCACAGACCACTGTTCCAAAAATCTGTCAGACACCTGTGGGGCGTAAATGCTCACTGTACCCCTTATTACGTGAGGGGTGTAGTTTCCAAAATGGGGTCACATGTGGGGGTCCATTGTTCTGGCACTATGGGGGCTTTGTAAACACACGTGGCTTCAATTCTGGACACATTTTCTCTTCAAAATCCCAATGGCACTCCTTCTGTTCTGAGCATTGTAGTTCGCCCGTCGAGCACTTTACATCCACATTTGGGGTATTTTCTTACTCAGAAGAAATGGGGTTACAAATTTTGGGGGGCTTTTTTCCTATTTTCCCTTGTCAAAATGAAAAATTTAGGGTAACACCAGCATTTTAGTGAAAAAAAATAATTTTTTTCATTTTCCCATCCAACTTTAACGAAAATTCATCAAACACCTGTGGGGTGTTCAGGCTCACTATACCCCTTGTTACATTCCGTGAGGGGTGTAGTTTCCAAAATGGGGTCATGTCTGTATTTATTTTCTTGTGTTTATGTCAGAACCGCTGTAAAATTAGCCACCCCTGTGCAAATCACCAATTTAGGCTTCAAATGTACATAGCGCGCTCTGACTCCTGAGCCTTGTGCGTCCGCAGAGCATTTTACACCCACATATGGGGTATTTCCGTACTCAGGAGAAATTGCATTACAAATTTTGGGGGTCTTTTTTTCCTTTTACCTCTTGTGAAAATAAAAAAGTAAAGGGCAACACCAGCATGTTAGTGTAAAACATAATTTTTTTTACACTAACAGGCTGGTGTAGACCCCAACTTTTCCTTTCATAAGGGGTAAAAGGAGAAAAAGCCCCCCCAAAATTTGTAGTGTAATTTCTCCCGAGTACCGAGATACCCCATATGTGGCCCTAAACTGTTTCCATGAAATACGACAGGGCTCCGAAGTGAGAGAGCGCCATGTGCATTTGAGGACTAAATTAGGGATTGCATAGGGGTGGACATAGGGGTATTCTACGCCAGTGATTCCCAAACAGGGTGCCTCCAGCTGTTGCTAAACTCCCTGCATGCCTGGACAGTCAGTGGCTGTCCAGAAATGCTGGGAGTTGCTGTTTTGCAACAGCTGGAGGCTCCGTTTTGGAAACACTGCTGTAAAATACGTTTTTAATTTTTATTGGGAGGGGGGGGGGCAGTGTAAGGGGGTATATATGTAGTGTTTTACCCTTTATTATGTGTTAGTGTAGTGTTTCCAGCTGTTTCAAAACTACAACTCCCAGCATGTACTGACAGACCGTGCATGCTGGAAGTTGTACTTTTGCAACAGCTGGAGGCACACTGGTTGGAAAACCTTCAGTTAGGTTCTGTTATCAAACTCAATATTTTCCAACCAGTGTGCCTCCAGCTGTTGCAAAACTACAACTCCCAGCATGTACTGATCACCGAAGGGCATGCTGGGAGATTTAGTTATGCAACAGCTGGGGGGATCGCAACTACAACTCCCAGCATGCTAGGATTTGCTGTTTTGCAACATCTGGAGAGCTACAGTATAGAGACCACTGCAAACCGTGGCCCTCCAGATGCTGCAAAACTACAAATCTCAGCATGCCCAGACAGCAAAAAGTTGTGTGGGTATGCTAGGAGTTGTAGTTTTGCAAGATCTGGAGGGCTATAGTTCAGAGACTACCATATAGTGGTCTCAAACTGTAGCCCTCCAGCTGTTGCAAATCTACAACTCCCAGCATGCCCAAACAGCTGTCTGGGCATGCTGGGAGTTGTAGTTTTGCAACATCTGGAGTGCTACAGTATAGAGACCACTATATAGTGGTCTCGGACTGCAGCCCTCCAGATGTTGCTAGGCAACTTACCGGCTTCTGTCGCATCCAGGGAGCTTGCTGCACGACATCGCCGCCCGCCCATCTTCGCCCGCAGCCTCCGCAGATCGGTAAGTGGACTCCGGTGCCGGTCCTCTGTCGTTTCCCCGTTCTGCCCCGCCTATTGTGGGTGGGCAGAATGGGGAAAACGAAAGTTAACCCCCCCCCGCCCCTGATCTGCTATTGGTGGTCGCATCTAGACCACCAATAGCAGGGATAGGAGGGGTGGCACCCCTGCCACCTCACTCCTATCTCTTCAGGGGGATTGTGGGTGTCTTAGACACCCGCGATCCCCATTATAGTCCGGGTCACCATAGACCCGTAATGACCCGGAATCACGCAAATCGCGCAAAGTGTGAATTCACTTGCGATTTGCGCCGATCGCCGACATAGGGGGGTCTGATGACCCCCTGGGCATTTGCGCGGGTTGCCTGCTGATAGATATCAGCAGTCACCCCGGTCCGGTCCCCACCCGGCGGTGACCAAAATTCCCACGGGCATACAGGTACGCCCTTGGTCCTTAAGTACCAGGGACGCCCTTGGTCCTTAAGGGGTTAAACCGGAGTCAAAACCGTAGGTGACCACGTTTTTGTCTCCTGTTTAAAAACCGCACTGCAACCGCATACTTTTTTTTTTTTTTAACATGAACGTCAATGTATACAGTTCCATACGGGAAACCGTATACGGTTTTTACTTTGCACATGCGCATTTGCATCCTAAAGTCCCCACCCAACACCCCTCCCATTAAAAATCAAAAACGTATGTTTATTTTTATAAAAACGGACAGAACAGTATGCACTTTTAAAAACAGTATGCAGTTTAAAAATGTATACGTTTACTTTTTCACGGTTTTCTTTAGAAAAACTGATTGAAAACAGTATGGCAAAAACCGTGATGTCAACCCAGCCTTAAAGGGGGTTATCCACAATAAGGTGATTTTAGTACATACCTGCCAGACCGTAATGGACATGATTAGGAAGGATCTGTGCTTGTCTTGGGGCTAAATGGCTATGTTGTGAGATTACCATAACACTGTGGCTAGCTTTTGTGTGAACTGGTATTTCCTGTTTGACTTTCTTTTTTGCCTACAAATACCATAATTCCATTTTCCTCCCTCCCACACATCACCCACCCCACCCATTGAAAACATACGAGCTGCATCCATTCAAAAGATCTGTAGTTTTCAATCAGGGTGACTACAGCTGTTGCATTAGTTACAGATTGATCTCTCCCCCAGCAAAAGATCACTCCACCCATTGAAGCGGACAAACTCCCTGTCATCAGCTGAGTAGGGAGTCAGGTCTCGGCCGCATTGCAACCTGAGACAACAGTCATTTTGTATGCTATTAAAAATAAATATTGGGGTGAAAATCACATAAGAATTGTGAAACTGTCACACACAGGTACAGACACTATATTAAGAACTACACTAACTTTACAGTCCCTGTAGCATAGTCCAATAAAAAAAAAAAAAAAAAAAATCCTGTAATACCCCTTTTAAGGACGCAGGCCTTACCTGTACGCCCTGCGCCCGCTCCCATGCTATAAATGTCTGAACTATAAAAATACAATGGTAATTAAACAGCATGTTCAATGGCGTACTTGTTAAAAAAATGTCGTATTTTTGGTCACTTTGTATACCATAAAAATTTTATAAAATGCGATCAAAAAGTCCCATCAAAACAAAAAAGCTACTAATAAAAATGTCAGATTACGGCGCCAAAAATGAGTCCTCATACTGCCCTGTATGCGATTAAATAAAAAAAAAGTTATAGGGGTCAGAAGAGGACATTTTTAAATGTACAAATTTTCGTGCTAATAGTTATAATTTTCACCAGAAGTAAATCAAAATCAAACCTATATAAAGTAGGGTATAATTTTAATCGTTTGGACCTACAGAAGACAAGGTGTAATTTTTACCAAAAATTGCACTGCGTAGAAACAAAATCCCCCAAAATTTACAAAATGGCGTTTTTTGTTTTTTTTCCAATTGTGTCCCACAAATTTTTTTGGGTTTCGTCATAGACTTTTTGGTAAAATCACTGATGTCATTACAAAGTACAATTGGTGGCGCACAAAACAAGCCATCATATGGGTCTGTAGGTGCAAAATTGAAAAGTGATATTTAAAAGGTGAGGAGAAAACGAAAGTGCAAAAACGGAAAAACCCTGAGTCTTTAAAGGAGTACTCCGGTACTTAGACATCTTATCCCCTATCCAAAGGATAGGGGATAAGATGCCTTATCATGGGGTCCTGCCGCTGGGGGGGGGGGGGGGGAGCATGACGTCCCCATGATCAACAATAATCCGACCCGGAGCGAACACGCTCCGGTGATGATTTTAATAGGGTGCGGCATGCAAGATCACGGGGGTCCCCAGCAGCGGGACCCCCGCTATAAGGCATCTTATCCCCTATACTTTGGATAGGGGGTAAGATGTCTAAGCGCCCGAGTACCCCTTTAATGGGTTTAAATTGATTGTTTATCTGCAATTGCTGTGCTGTTAGTAGTGACAATACAAGATACTGCAGAATTGTGCCATTGAAGTGAACAGGAGAACACTGCAGTGAGCTGGGATCCTCAAGGGTTGGGCTTGTTTTTTTCTGCACATCCCACAGATAATCAAATTTTCAACTAGGGAATTTGTAAGTTGTGTCAACACCTACACTGTCAGAAATTTTCATTTTACAGAGTGAATAAAAAAAATTAAAACCAAAAAAACTTTCCAGAAATGCATTTTAAAATAATGCATAGTTCCTTTACTTTTTATTTGTCATTGGTGAGCTTACATAAATAAGACAGTACAGCAAGTCATCTATGGTTAGGTTATGCTTCAACAGTGCAAATAAATACATTCTTTGGGTCACACGCTCAAAAACTTTAGCTTAAAACTTAAAATTTTCTGTGTAGCAAAATATAATATTACAAGTATAAGTTTTTACAACAGATTCAAAATATTTTTTTTAGTACTAAATATAATCTAGAACCAACAAATAATAAAATTCACACATTTAGAAAATCATATCCTTTCATTTAAGAAAAAAAATATGGCCAATAATTGTTGCCAAGTGGGTACCACTTGACATTACAGCAGTAAGCCCTCATATTAAAAGCTCTTGACAAGACTGTTTACTACTATTCCTAGAGCTGGAGTGGCAACAATAGAGTCTCTGTAAGCTCAGGGCGGTGATTTGATTACTTTTTTTATCATCGCTTTCCAAACGCATTGACACGTCTACTTGTGGTTAATGGAACTAGATTCCCAGTGGTGCTGTTCATGCTGTTACTGGATGATCCATTTACTACAATATAGTCAATTTTGTTCTCTAGTTTTCCTAAGCGCAGCAGGATATCGTCCAGGAGAACCGCAATCGTCCTCTTCAGATCAGCTGTTGGCAAACAGAAAAAATATCAGTTAAAAATATCAAGCATGTACATACCAATAGATATTATATATAAATAAAATAGATCTAGAGATGAATATGATTAAAGGGGTATTCCCATCTCACCTATTTATCCCCTATCCATAGGACAGGGCATAACAAGCTGATAAGTGAGAGTCTGATCTTCCAACTGCTCGGATCCACAAATACACAAGAATGGAGACAAAATTGTCACCAGAATGACTAGTGTGCGCCACACATACACAGCCAGCACTCCAGTCATTCTCTAATGGGTTGACGATAATTTCTGAGTTCAGTGTACAGCGAAATGTTAAAGGAGAACTGTCAGCTTGCTCCCCCCCACACTAACCAGCGGTACTGGCTGGTAGTGCGTGGGACGCTGATTGATGCTTACCGTGTTTGATGCTTACCAAGCCCGGATCCGCTGCGCCGTTCGGTTGTAATCCTTGGTATATGCTAACGAGGTGCTAACTGGCACCGGCTGGGCTAACTGCCACCTGCCGCAGCGCCGCCCAGCTCCTCAATAATCCTCCCCTCCCTCCGCCTCTCCCTGCTCTGTAATGGAGAGGGGAGGAATATTGAGGAGCTGGGCGGCGCTGCGGTCGGCGGTGGTGACGTAAGAGTGCCAGTTAGCACCTCATTAGCATATACTGAAAATTGAAGATTGCGGACGAACGGGGCGCCGGATCGGGGCACAGCAAGCATCAAACTGATCAGTGCCCCCCGCACTATCAGCCAGTACCGCTGGTTAGTGCAGGGGGTGCAAGCTGACAGTTTTTCTTTAAGCAGCCCTATAGAGAAAGAGTGGTGCACTGGTGCACCAAGCTTTCTGTTCCCCACTCTTGGAACAGAGAACTTATGTATAGAGGATAACAAGTTGAAATGGGAACATCTCTAACTTTGTACTTTATAACTACCATTATTGTATACAATTTGTGTCTGAGCGATTTGTTATGATTAACTTTGTAATACATTATATTTACCTTAACTGCATAGTATTAGACATGTGCCTGAGACTAAGTTTCCGCTTGTTTTTTTTCTGGCAGTTTTTGGAATACTGCCACTGTAGTTTTTGAGCCAAAGACAGAAATGTATTCAAAAGGAATCGGACATATAAAGGAAGGACTTACACTTTTCCTCCCTTATAGATCCACTTCTGACTTTGGCTCAAAAACTGCAGTGGCAGATATCCAAAAACTGCCAGAAGAAAAAAACAAGTGGAAACTTAGCCTTACTGCAGTATCATAGAATGACTACCCGTGCACGCTCCCAATGCTGTGCTATGGTTACAGGGTTACAGGCAGTGGCTACGACAGGCTGTTTGTTAGAGAAGAGGGAAGTGTGCAAGCACTCAAAACAGCTTTCCAATGCTCAGCAAGTATATTTTTACCCTCTGTGGCATAACTAGTTGGGGTCTTAATAGTCACAGTTGTAACTGGTCCAAATGCTAGGGCCCATGGCTCCCTTCCTTACTACAAAAGTTTAACCCAACCCCAAGTACTCTCCTACTTGTAATGTGATATTGTGGCCATGTGAAGCCTTCGATCCTACCCTTTTTTTTTTTTTTTAAAGATATGTGGGTCCAAACAACAGGGGGAGGGGGTAAATTACATGCAGTCAGGTTCTACCTACAAAGGGCAAACTACATAGGAGAGCTGACAAGCCACATACTGAAAAAAAAAAATACATACTGGCCAAAACTACACTGCTCAAAAAAGGGAACACTTAAACAACACAACGTAACTCCAAGTCAATCACACTTCTGTGAAATCACACTGTCCACTCAGGAAGCAACACTGATTGACAACCAATTTCACATGCTGTTGTGCAAATGGAACAGACAACAGGTGCAAATTATAGGCAATTAGCAAGACACCCACAATAAAGTAGTTGTTCTGCAGGTGGTGACCACAGACCACTTCTCAGTTCCTATGCTTCCTGGCTGATGTTTTGGTCACTTTTGAATGCTGGCGGTGCTTTCACTCCAGTGGTAGCATGAGACGGAGTCTACAACCCACACAAGTGGCTCAGGTAGTGCAGCTCATCCAAGATGGCACATCAATGCAAGCTGTGGCAAGGTGGTTTGCTGTGTCTGTCAGAGCATGGAGGCACTACCAGGAGACAGGCTAGTACATCAGGAGATGTGGAGGAGGCCGTAGGAGGTCAACAACCCAGCAGCAGGACCGCTAACTTGCCTTTGTGCAAGGAGGAGCAGGAGAAGCACTGCCAGAGCCCTGCAAAATGACCTCTAGCAGGCCACAAATGTGAATGTGTCCACTCAAACAGTCAGAAACAGACTCCATGAGGGTGGTATGAGTGCCAGACGTCCACAGGTGTGGGTTGTGCTTACAGCCCAACACCATGCAGTATATTTGGCATTTGCCAGAGAACACCAAGATTGGCAAATTCGCCACTGGCGCCCTGTGCTCTTCACAGATGAAAGCGGGTTAACACTGAGCACATGTGACAGACATGACAGAGTCTAGAAATGCCATGGAGAACGTTCTACTGCCTGCAACATCCTCCAGCATGACCGGTTTGGCGGTGGATCAATAATGGTGTGGGGTGGCATTTCTTTGGGGGGGCCGCAGCCCTCCATGTGCTTGCCAGAGGTAGCCTGCCCGCCATTACGTACCGAGATGAAATCCTCAGACCCTTTGTGAGACCATATGCTGGTGCAGTTGGCCCTGGGTTCCTCCTAATACAAGACAATGCTAGAGCTCATGTGGCTGGAGTGTGTCAGCAGTTCCTGCAAGAGGAAGGCATTGATGCTATGGACTGGCCCGCCCGTTCTCCAGACCTGAATCCAGTTGAGCAAATCTGGGACATCAGGTCT
This sequence comes from Hyla sarda, assembly GCF_029499605.1. Lineage (NCBI taxonomy): Eukaryota > Metazoa > Chordata > Amphibia > Anura > Hylidae > Hyla > Hyla sarda. The sequence continues at coordinate 81,425,547 of NC_079193.1, read as the reverse complement.
CGCTCCATCCACCAACGCCACGTTGCACCAAATACTGTCCAGGAGAAGGCAGATGCTAATCTACGAAATAGAGGAAGACTACCTACTCCTCCCCAACTGACCTACCCATGTACTATGCGTGATACCAAACAGCGACATGTCAAAAGTTAATACAAAAGACAGTAACACTTTAATGTTATGTGCCTCCAATAATTTCAATTAATTTAGTTTTGCTCGATACAGCAGTGAATACTTAACCCCTGAAGGACATAGTCACTTTTGGCCTTTAGGGCACAGACAGCTTCATTTTTTTGCATTTTCCTTTTTTACTCTATGCCTTCTAAGAGCCATAACTTTTTTTGTTCCCATTCACAGACTTGTTCGCATATGCAGCCTTGGCTTTTGCGCAACTATCCTTTCTAATGATGCCTTTTATTTTAACATAAAATATATGGCGCAACCAAAAATTAGTTTTGTGGGAAAATTGAAAAGAAAATTTTGCAACTTATATAGGGTTTTCTTTTTGCGCAGTGCACTTTACAGTAAAACTGAAGTTTTTATTCTGAGGGTAAATATGATTATAATGATACACGTTTACATACGTTACCATTACGGTACTGGTTAAGTATAGTTAAAACAGCTCTATTCTGACCATCATAACTTTCCCATTTTTCTGTATAGGGAGTTATGAGATCTATTATTTTTGTGCTGTAATAGTTTTTATTGGTACCACTATTTACGCCATTCACCATATAGGATCATTAACATTATATTTTAATAGTTTGGACAGATAGATGGCTAATACAGGCTATGAGGCAGGTGAGGGGACCTCAAGCAGCCATTTTGACTTATCGGACACACGCAAATACGCCGCGGGTGGTTCAATGAGCCCCAATAATGCTGCAGGTGCCGTTATCCTTATTAGTCACGGCATTTGAAGGGTTAATGGTGGACATATGCGTGATTGCTGATGTCCGCCATTACAGGCGGGTCACCAGCTGCTTCTAGCATCTGGAACCAGGACATACACTTAGAGCCAAAGACATTAACCTCTTAATGACAATGGACCCAAGTCTATTTATTTATATTGCCTGTGCATCAAGGAGTCCGGTCAGTGAGTACGAACACAAATAGCTGTCAATCACTGAGTAGGCCTGCCTACTGGACTCCTAACGCAGAAATAAGAAAATATTTGAATAAATTACTAGTTACAGATTCTTTTTTTCCCCCCTCCCACATTAATACTTATCCGATACATATACAGATTGGTTTGCATTTTTGATGTGACAGCTTCTTTTTAAAACAACTGAAATATTAAAGGGGTTATCGAGGAAAAAAACTTTTTTATATATATATATCAACTAGCTCCAGAAAGTTAAACACTTCTATAAAAAAATCTTAATCCTTTCAGTACTTATGAGCTACTGAAGTTAAGGTTGTTCTTTTCTGTCTAAGTGCTCTCTGATCACACGTGTCTCGGGAACCGCCCAGTTTAGAAGAAGTTTGCTATGGGGATTTGCTTCCCAAGACACGTGTCATCAGAGAGGACTTAGAAGAGAACAACCTTAACTTCAGAAGACAGAAAAGAACAACCTTAACTTCAGAAGACAGAAAAGAACAACCTTAACTTCAGAAGCTCATAAGTACTGAAAGGATTAAGATTTTTTAATAGAAGTAATTTACAAATCTGTTTAACTTTCTGGAGCCAGTTGATATATATAAAAAGTTTTTTCCTGGATAACCCCTTTAATAATAAAGACTTATCGCAAGGTAGAACTGGGATTTTTTTTTAAATGTAGATAATACCCTATATGTATATTTGGTTATATATTGGTTAAAAAAAAATGTGTAACCATGAAGAGTCCAAATTTTTTAACCATGAAGAGTCCAAATACAGGAAATGTGGGTAGGACAAGTAGGGCTCTGTGCAGGCTCCTGGCTTGTCAATCATCATGCTGTGTGAGCCGGTGGCATGTCATAGAGACACACTGCACAGAGCCCTGCTTGTCCACCCACACTTCCTTTATTTGGTCTCCTCACAGGGACAAGCAGACAATAGCTGTAGGGAAAAAACTTTACACAATTGTTTAACCAATGTTTATTACAAATATACAAATGTTATTTTCCACATTATGCAAGGTATACTTTAAATTCACAGCTTTTTGCCAACATAATATCAGCTTTCTACTACAATGCACAGTAAAAAAAAGAGGGGTAAAAAACTACAGCTTACAAATAATTGTAGAGTCGGAACATTAACCTGAACAGCCCAGCATTATTTGCAATGGAAGCATATTCCTGACCCTGCAGAGAGTGGTGGTGCGAGTTACATCACTCAAGCTGAAAATTGGGCTTCCACAAGGTGATCTCAGGCTTTTGTGCAGCTGCTTTGCCAGGGAAATAGAAACCATGAAGCTTCCCACAAACTATTCTTGAGCAAATGATTCCCACACAGGCACTTTACAGCTGAATGATGAGCTGCTGTCCTGGCCTTTTTCCTCTTCACAGACTAGGCCAACTCTAGCAGACAGACATTTGAAAAGTTGCCATCCCGTGACAATAAGACAATAAAGGCCAATGTGGGAGATCAATGTGTGTGCAAAAGTGGAGTACTTTCCCGTAACAATCAATTATAATGCTTTTAATTTTACAGAGATCTTTTTAAATAAAAGACGCAATCTGATTATTTGCTATGAGAAACTGCTCCACTTTTCCTCTACACAGGTTTTGCTAAATCTCCCCCAATGAGCTTTTGAATAGGTCTCATTTTACTGCTGATGTTTGTCTAAGGAATATAAATTCCTGTATAGGCTTGAATTCATGTATCTTTTAGCAATGGGTGTAGCCCAAATTTACTTTCTAAAAGGAATGTGTGTAAACATTCTTTTGGCCATGTAACATATTGTCCTCAAAAAACTGCAGTGATCTAACAATCACAAGACTGCATATAAAGCTTTAACCCCTTAAGGACCAGACCAATTTTATTTTTGCATTTTCGTTTTTTCCTCCTCGCCTTCTAAAAATCATAACTCTTATATTTCCATCCACAGACCCATATAAGGGCTTGTTTTTTGTGTCACCAATTGTACTTTGTAATGACATGACTTATTTTACCATAAAATGTACGGCGCAACCAAACAAATATTATTTATGTGGGAAAATTGAAAAGAAAACCGCAATTTAGCAAATTTTGGAAGGTTTTGTTTTCATGCTGTACACTTTCCGGTAAAAATGACATGTGTTCTTTATTCTGTAGGTCAATAAGATTAAAATGATACCCATGATTATATTATTTTCTATAATTGTACCGCTTAAAAAAAAATCTCAAACCCTTTTAACAAAATTAGTATGTTTGAAATTGCCCTATTTTGACTACCTATAACTTTCTAATTTTTCCGTATATGGGGCGATATGAGGGCTCATTTTTTGCGCCATGATCTGTAGTTTTTATCAGTATCACTTTTGCTTAGGTTTTACTTTTTATAAATTTTTTTATGAACATTTTTTTGGGAATAAAATGTGACAAAAAAGCAGCAATTTGGGATTTTTATGTTTACGCCGCTCACCGTACGGGATGATTAACAATATATTTTAAATAGTTCAGACTTTTACACACGCGGCGATACCAAATATGTGTATTACATTTTTTTTACGCTTTTTGGGGGGTAAAATGGGAAAAACGGCGGTTTTACTTTTTTAATGGGGGAGGGGATTTTTCAAATTTTGTAACTTTTTATTTTACATTTTTTTTACTTTTTATTTTACACTTTTTATGTCCCAAGGGGAATATTCATTGCAATCAGTTGATTGCTAATACTGTGCAGTGCTATGTATAGTACACAGCACTGCTCAGTATTATCGGTGATCTTCTGCTCTGGTCTGCTCGATCTCAGACCAGAAGACCCCGGGAGACGGCCGGAGCCAGGTGAGGGGCCATCGGGCCGCCATGCTGGATGATCGGATCCCCGCAGCAGCGCCGCGGGCGATCCAATCATCCATTCAAAGTACCGCACTGCCACAGATGCCGTGATCTGTATTGATCACGGCATCGGAGGGGTTAATGGCGGACATCCGCGCGATCGCAGATGTCCGCCATTACCGGCGGGTCCCTGGCTGCTGATAGCAGCCGGGACCTGCTGGGCATGATGCGAGCACCGCTCCGGTGCTCGCGAACATGTTGGCGCGTAAATGTACGTCATGGTGAGTTAAGTACCACGTCACCATGACGTACATTTACGTCCATTGTCGTTAAGGGTTTAAAAGGATACTCCACTGACCAGCGTTTCATTTTCTTCCAAATATTCCAAATGCTGTTTTCGCGATGCAAGGGTCGGTCACGCCCCCTCAATGAAAGTCTATAGGAGGGGGCGTGACGGACGCCACACCCCCTCTCATAGACTTGCATAACATCACGAGGGGCGTGGCCGACCCCCGCAGCGCGAAAACAGCATTCGCAACATTTACTTCCAAACGCTGGCCAGTAGAGTACAGATTTAAAAGGAAAGCAGTCAGCTTGATCACCCACTCTAAACACTGGGTTATAGAGGGGGCGACCAGAAGTCACTTACTAAATTCCGTCCACTTGTTCCAGAGATATGGACTGCAGAAGTTCCGCTGCTCAATTCAGTTAATTGCGCACAGGAAGTGGGGCTCTGCTGGCTGGCCACACCTGCCTCCATCCGTCAGCTCATAATGCCGCCCCTGCAATTTGCATATTCCTTTTCTTCAACTCCATGTCCTAGTGACATGGAGTAGCCGGTTACGTGAGCCCTGCGCTCTGTTGTTAGAGCGCCTGCAGATTACATACAGCTCTTACATACTGATGGCGTGACAGCTCTGACTGAGAGCAGTCACGTGAGAGCTGTATGTAATCTGCCGGCACATGCGCTCTACCGACAGAGCACTTTGTATATCCCCTTTATATATTGTATGCTTCCACTATACAAAGGGGATATGAGGGTCATCCTCTTTCTTTACACTATAAAGAAAAACACCATGCGGCGTCCTCGTGGCACATGCATACACGGCAGCATCATCAGTGCGGGATACTATACCGTCACCATCATCAGTTGCAGCTTTTCCTACCATATATCTTTTTCAGAGCCCCAGGCTAATATACATCAGTCTCCATTGGATGTGCTACATATCTAGTTTTATCATCTTATCTCGGCTTATTGTTTAGGAATCTGTGACCTTATATGTGGTTACTTGAATAATATATCTGTCAGCCTCTGTGAAATATTTAATCTTGGTGCGGCTGTCATCTTTTATATGTACAATACAGGCTACTATCTGTAAAACACCCTCTGAAGCCATCATCTTATGCAGTGGATGTGTATCAATACTACTTCTGTACTATTTATTGTGCAATTGTTACCATATCTCTATGACAGACCTCTGACCAAGACTGAAACAGACTTCCTTTTTGAGACGCCTGCTTATTTCTCCTACTCTCGATCATAATACTGATTACTTTATCGTGTCTGTTCTATCAGGTACACCCATCTGTATTATTTGTGTTTGTGGTTCTCTTATCCCTGATGAGTCCCCCCAACATTAAGGAGGGCGAAACGCGCAGGTAAAAAGAGACCTACCACAATTTTAAGATTGCATTGTACTACCCCCTTATCCTTTCTTTCTATTTCCACACTTACATTAGGAGTAGAATCTATCAGGGACTTTAAGAATAGGGCCTCACCTGTACCCCTTTTTTCCTCATGCCCCCAATTTATGTGTGTACCCCTTATCACTTTTTACTGATATTAGTAAAAGTTATGTTTTAACCAAACTCGAATGGTGTTTATACTAAGTGGTGCCTGAAAGAAAAACACCAGCAACAATTCAACGGATCCACTTTTTTTGGGATAGGAAAAATTATCCCGAACTGAAGGCAATTTCATAGCGCAGTTATCCAGAGCAAAATCAAAGTGGATCTTTAACATGAACACCATGATCCCGCAAGGCTTAAATGCTGAATTTGAGAGCTTTGGCTTTCTGTAAAATATATATCATACTAGAAATAAAGATTTGCATCTATGTAAAAATCCACATACACACAACATGATGGGAGGTCTCATTGTTTGCAGTTATACAAGAAAGCAAAGGTCACAGACATACCAACCCTGACAAAGTAAACTGCCTCTCCGTTTCCCAAAAGTGTTGGAAAGTATTGTGGACCTCCACAGCTAGTAGTGACGTCACAACTTACAGTCTAACACCACCGGACTAACCGCGAACTAAAAGTCACGGTTGAGACGCCGCTGGCCGGGGCGTTCTCTCATCACCTCTCAAAACCTTGGACACAAGCTTTCCTTTGGACCTAGCAGCTTCAGAACAATTATCTCATGACAAACGCATCAAAACCGCAAGTATAAAAATATACATATAAAAGAACAGAATAACAGACACTGAAAATAGCAACCTGTATAATACATAGGGCTGTCTTTTTCCAGCAAGCTCTCAATTTGCAAAATCTTTAGAACTGCATCTCCCCTAATTCAGCCACAGGCATCTTCACCTATTGTACATATAGGTACACAACATTCTCTTTAAATCATAATATATCTTTATGTACATATGCAGATAGTACTTACACAAGGAGTGTACAAACTCTTCTTTCTCTTATTCACAGCCTCTTTCTCTTATTCACAGCCTGAACGCAAGAATATACATATTGCTTATCCTGTCATCCTCTAGACTACCAAACACGCAACACCTTCTTGCACTAATATACAGGTACGCATCAATATTAAAGTATGCTGTGTTACACATAAGTCCCATATAGCGCTTACTAATATGCATTTTTAATTAAGCACTCCTGCACTGTGTAACATATACGGGAATTCATACCCTTAGTATAGCAGCTTAATTGGACACGCCACCACATCCATTTGGTAATGCTATTGTTACATCATATATTTAATTTCCTGTTCTAGCCAAGACCTGAAGTCTTAAATATCTAAAACAGAAAGACCATACCTTCTATGGTATGCCAAAGCTATACTCACCACCCTAGTGAGGGCGAGGATCTATGCTAATTACAATGTATACAGAAGCTGGATGATTCCCAAATAAACTTTTGGAAGTATGTTATCACTGACATTGTGTCTGTGTAATTTTACTTATTTGCATGCACTTTAATCTGATAAAGAAAATAACTAATTTGGCCGGGAGTTAGATATTTACTAGGTCACTGATAAAATCCATATCAGTTTTTGGCGCCTGAACAGGAACTCTGGGTTATGGTACCAAGAGGCAGTCGCAATACAAGACATCAGGTTGGACCAAAGAGATGGGATACAGAGACAGGAGTCTGATCATCTCCAAGAGTATGTGACCTAGCCAAGTATCAAGCATCGTCTCCCCATTTGGTCCATCTTTGTGCCTTAAGTCGACTGACTTGTGGCCAACAAAGACAGGTAAAAATTCTTGCCCAGAGTCATTTAACTGATCCGGTCATAAGTAACTATCTGCTATGTGTGTGTGTGTGTGTGTGTGTGTGTGTGTGTGTGTGTGTGTGTGTGTGTGTATGTATGTATGTAATGGGATGAAAGGGAGGTATGATGGAAGTTGTAGTACCCTCAGAAATTTCAAAACTGTGTGTGTTGTAAACTAAGTTGTTGAGTAGGATTGCCCAATTATCTCCCAAAGAATGTTCCTTAGTGATATAGGATATAGTAGTTTGAGTAGACAAATAACTGTATAAATTGTGTTGTTGAGAAAGCTGATAAGTTAGTCCAAAAGTTAATGATATATACAAGTGATAAGACAAGGAAAAGAGGAGCAGATTGTTAACAGCTTGATAGGTAGAGAGAAACAAAATGGAGACTCAAGGTTTTAATGGAAAAGTATGTGGCGAGTGAAGAATAGACTATGGATATTAAGGTAGATGAAAGTTTGAAATATACTGATGGATGGAGGTATTCATATACAGCAGTGTTATATAAAGTATTCATATACTACCAAATCAGGAAAAACAATAGCTAAATTTTAAACCTTTTATTACAAAAAATTCTATTACAGAATAACGTACACAAATCCCCATAAAAACAGTAGATATCAATTAATTCACAAAGTGCAATAATAATAGGGACAATCCCCCGTAATACATGCCTCACCCGACGCGTTTCCCCGTAATTCAATGAAAGCACATACGGTTCATCAGGGGTATACAAGCAATTAAAGTGGTCGCTTTAGGACAAAAATGCACATACACATAACAAGTACATATAGAACATATACATAGTAATGCACAGAAAAGGCTCGGCTCTGCTAGTTATCAATGAGAACTGCCGTGACGTGTTTTCAAACCTTCATTATTGTTTCAAAATATTCATGAACAAGTATGTCCCTTTAAATAGCCGTCCTCACAGATATATAGAGGATAAACTCAAGACAATATGTTCTCCAGAGATGTCACTGTTGTAGTATAATTATACATAGATATGGGTAGAGCTATCCAGCTAAGAGCCAAAACTGGGGAACAGGGCTATCATTAGTTGTACAAACATGCCCGAGAAGCAAAAGACAATTCAGATACTCTATCACTCCTCCTTGGTTAAGAATTCCACCATCTAGGCCTTAAATCCAAGAGTCAGAGATAATCCTTTAGCATAGACCGATAGCCGCAAACAGTCCCAACCAGCTGCACTCTAGGGGCACTCTCCTCCACAACAGGTCGCACTTATCCTAGCGACCACCAATGCACATGACCACCGCTCCTGATGATGAGGGATGTGGTCATCATCGGGAACGGTGGTCATGTGCATTGGTGGTCGCTAGGATAAGTGCGACCTGTTGTGGAGGAGAGTGCCCCTAGAGTGCAGCTGGTTGGGACTGTTTGCGGCTATCGGTCTATGCTAAAGGATTATCTCTGACTCTTGGATATAAGGCCTAGATGGTGGAATTCTTAACCAAGGAGGAGTGATATCTGAATTGTCTTTTGCTTCTCGGGCATGTTTGTACAACTAATGATAGCCCTGTTCCCCAGTTTTGGCTCTTAGCTGGATAGCTCTACCCATATCTATGTATAATTATACTACAACAGTGACATCTCTGGAGAACATATTGTCTTGAGTTTATCCTCTATATATCTGTGAGGTCGGCTTTTTAAAGGGACATACTTGTTCATGAATATTTTGGAACAATAATGAAGGTTTGAAAACACGTCACGGCAGTTCTCATCGATAACTAGCAGAGCTGAGCCTTTTCTGTGCATTACTATGTATATGTTCTATATGTACTTATTATGTGTATGAGCATTTTTGTCCTAAAGCGACCACTTTAATTGCTTGTATACCCCTGATGAACCGTATGTTCTTTCATTGAATTACGGGGAAACGCGTCGGGTGAGGCATGTATTACGGGGGATTGTCCCTATTATTATTGCACTTTGTGAATTAATTGATATCTACTGTTTTTATGGGGATTTGTGTACGTTATTCTGTAATAGAATTTTTTGTAATAAAAGGTTTAAAATTTAGCTATTGTTTTTCCTGATTTGGTAGTCTAGAGCTAGCCAATATTTATCTATATATCAGTAATTGTTAAAGTATTCATATACAACAGTTTGATTCTTGAGAGCAAATTATGATTTGATTTAGTTATAATTGTAGTCATCTGAACGGTTATAATTATAATCAAAATAATTAGGTAATGAAATTAACACTGACATAAAGACATACATTTTGGTAGCCTGTTGATAGGATGTTGAATAAGATATATATTATATATCGAATGAAGAGAGCCTTTGTTTCAGGGTGTGGATTATATCTTCCAGATGTGTTAGTCCAATAAATGGAGATGAATGAATGAAGGTGTTTTTTCCCAATAGTGGGGGCAAAAGTGAAGATTATGATGAGTGCTTAGTGCTAAGGAATGCAGAGGGCGTGGTAGGTCTTTAGGAAAGCTGAGTGAACGCATGGTTGAAGCTGTTTATGTCAGTTGGTGTTATTATGGATTCTTTTTAGATTAGTGAAGAACAAAACAAAATCCAATGTGGTATTGATTGAACCTATTTGATGATATTTCATTGATTTCCTAATAAGTTTGGTTTTCACAGTTGCGCAGGATGGATGCCAAAAATGAAGTGCATCAGGAAATGCAATTAATTGTCTGATTATATTATAGGAGTAACAAGAGAAGAAGTTTGGCCAAGAAAAAAAAATAAAATAAATATATATATATATATATATATATATATATATATATATATATAAAAAAAAAGTGATCACTATTTAATTGATAAGTATAACCTAAGCATTTATATTAAAAAAAAAAAAAAAAAAAAAAGAAGCGCTGACCAGTGAAATAGAGGAGTGGGAAAAGAAAGGTGGGGCCTTATAGGGAGAATGACAGCCTCCTCTCCTGAAACACAGTTACTGTAACGCAGAGCACTCCGGGTCCCTGTCCCTCCCCGAAGCGCTCGCGGCGTTCTTCTGCCTAAAGCGCCCCGGGCAGAGCGCTGCTCTGGTGTCCTCGGCGGGGATGCGATCCGCGTGGCGGGACGTGCCCGCCCGCGGGTCGCATCCCGATCCTCTCACCTGCCCCGTCTACCTTTGGCTCCGTCCCGGCGTGCTCTCTAGGGGGCGCGCTCGCCGGCTCAATGAAATTTAAAGGGCCAGTGCCCCATTAATTGGTGCCAGGCCCAATCAGTGTATTACACCCAAGCACTACTTAAACCCCCTTCCCCTTCCTGTCCTTGCTGGATCTTGTTGCCCTAGTGCCCTGAGAAAGCGTTTTGTGTGTATCCCTAGCCCCTGACTACGAACCTTGCCGCCTGCCTTGACCTTCTGCTACGTCTGACCTCGCCTTGCCTTGTCCTTGTGCACCGCGCCTGTCTCAGCTGTCAGTGAGGTTGAGTCGCTATCGGGTGGAATGACCTTGGGGTTACCTGCCGCATCAAGTCCATCCCGCTTTGCAGCAGGCTCTGGTGAACACCAGTCACCTCTTAGACTCCGTTCCCTGGTACGGCCCACGCCATCGCCTCACTGACACAGAGGATCCACTCACGTGTCCTCTCCGCATACCAGTCCAGACCCTGACAGTTACATTAGACTTTAACCCCTTAAGGACCAGGCCATTGTACACCTTAGGACCAGAGCGTTTTTTGCACATCTGACCACTGTCACTTTAAGCATTAATAACTCTAAGATGCTTTTACCAAATATTCTGATTCTGAGATTGTTTTTCGTGACATATTCTACTTTATTTTGGTGGTAAATTTTCAGCGTTACTTGCATCCTTTTTTTGTGAAAAATTCCAAAATGTCATGTAAATTTTGAAAATTTAGCATTTTTCTAACTTTGAAGCTCTCTGCTTGTAAGGAAAATGGATATTCTAAATAAATTTTATTTTTATTCACAAATATAATATGTCCACTTTATGTTGGCATCATAAAATGGACATATTTTTACTTTTTGAAAAAATTAGAGGGCTTCAAAGTAGAGTAGCAATTTTCAAAAATTTCATGAAAATTGCAAAATCTGAAGGGACAGATGTTACAGAACTACAACTCCCAGCATGCCTGGGCAGTCTAGGCATGCTGAGAGTTGTAGTTTGGCAACATCTGTAGGGCTACAGTTTGGGCACCACTGTAACAGTTGCAGGTCGGCCTTCCTAGTGGTTGCCACAGTAAAAATCACTTTACTTTCAGTTTCATTTCTCCCCCCCCCCACCGTCGATTCCCTACCTGAGCTGGGATCGCCGGTGAATATCTGCGATGATTGCCGGGCCCCACAAGTCTTCTCCTCCAGGTACCGGCCTCCATGTTCTCCCCCCATTCTGCCTGACATCCAGGGGTGGGCAGAACGAGGGGTTTCCATGGCAACCCACTGTCCTGCTCTGCCATTGGTCAGAATCAGTTCTGACCAATGGCAGGGGATGGGAGGAGATCACAGCATTGTGACCTCACTCCTACCCTGCAGGATGCTGGGGCCCGTCACAGACAGGTCCGTGCATCCCTATTTTCCGGGTGATCGGGAGACCCGATCAGCCCGGAATAGGAGAAAATCGCATGTCTGAATTGACATGCGATTTTCTGCGATCGCCGACATGCGGGGGTCCCGGGACCCCCCTAGGCATTTGCACAGCATGCCTGCTGAACGATTTCAGCAGGCATGCCGTTCCGATCTCTGCCCGGCGCGCGGCAGGGACCGGAAAACGCCATGACGTCCTGGGATGTCATGGCACCCTGGGCCTTAAGGCCCAATGACGTCCCAGGACGTCATGGCGTTTTCCGGTCCCTGCCGGGCAGAGATCGGAACGTCATTGGTCCTTAAGTGGTTAAGGAAATATAAATCTACTCTTTGAAATAGAGTATGTTTATAGTACCTGCATACACAATGTGATAAACCTATACATTCTACATTGCATTTATTTTAACAACATCAATTGTGAGCAAATAACTTTATAATGATAATTTAGTGTAATATGAAGACACTGAAAAAGAAGACCGCTCTTTGGTTGCTTTGCTACTCTCAGATTATGATTGACTGTCTTGAACTTATGAGGTTAAGAATTCAAGAGCCATGATAGGATATCAGAGAACCCATGATTGATGCCGAGTTGTAAATGTTAGCTTGCTCCAAGTGATGCAAAGACGTAATACATTAGGCAGGATATATAGTGACCACACGCAGAATGAAGTTCTAATTCAATGAACCACTCGATCTGAGCTGTTGGTTCAGAAAGAAGAGTTGAAGATATTCTCTGAGATGTGTTAATTGGCTGAAGGTAAGACATAATGAGTATGGGTACACTTTTATTACCGCCCACAAGTATGGGCCTATTGGATTAGAGGTTTTCTTGAACCCTTCAAATGTAGATCTGTAGTTTGTAATTCAAGTGTTCAAAGTCCTAGAGCTATCAGAGAAGGTGGCCATCATAAAGATCAGACCCACATGAAGGAAACAACCCCAGAAGCCAAGGGGTCTGGATGGTGGAGAAGGCTGCCAAGGCTGCAGTGCTCATGTCCTCCCACAGTTATGGTACAGAGTATATAGGTGGATGGTAAGTGTGGATCTGTCTGGTTAGGTCTCTTGCAGGAACCAGCAATGCATGCTGAGAGAGACCAATGGAAGAAAAAAACTTAAAAAATAAAAAAGGAGGTGGTAGAGGGCACAGACAGCATCTGGAGAGTTGGTAAGAAACTGTGTGTGCCAACAGTCTTGTACCCCATACACTAAACGGAAGGGAGCTGTGTGTGTAGTAATGTCCGTACATTGGGTGGCCTCAGGATTCAACAATGCTTAAAGAAGGTTTGTACAGACTTCATTATTTGCATCTGTTATAACCTAGGAAAAAACATTTAAGAGGTACCTGACCAACACATTCCATAACCATCTTACCTGTTTCAGAGACTATGAGTAGACTTAAACGAACTGCCTAAGGTGGGCCAATATAAGTATGTCCTTGTCTGACTGTACTGATTCCTTAACCATAGATACAGTAAAGAATACTACTAAAAACCTTTTGTAAAGTTGTGGCTAGTTCAGATTCTGTAATTGTTACCTGGTTCCTTAAACCCATGATTGAGTGTGTGTCAGGAAATAAATGAGGAAAGAGGCACTTAGATACATCTGTACGGGATTATCATATGTAAGGCTCCTTTCACACTATAAACTCATCAGTTTTAAAGACCCATTATAATGTTATGAAAACCCTTAAAATTGGCCGTTAAACGGCCGTTACAAAATCCCATTACAGTCTATGGGATTTTTACATTATTCGTTTTAACCCGTCATAGCCAGTTAATAATGGGCGTTATTTTGTGATGGGAGAATGAACTATTTCTCCCGTTACTTTCTACCATTACAAAATAACGGCCGTTATTAATAAATGGCTATGACGGGTTAAAGCGGGTAATGTAAAAATCCCATAGACTATAATAGGATTTTGTAATGGCCGTATGGGATTTTGTAACGGCCGTTTAACGGACGATTTTAAGGGTTTCCATAACGGAACATTATAACAGGTTTTTAAAACAGATGAATTTATAGTGTGAAAGGGGCCTAAGAATATGCACTGGATGTTGCAAAAGACTGTGAATCCTGAATTTTTATAGTGTAATTGTGCAAACAAATGGACTTGATGAACGAATGAAAGAAAGAAGACTGAGCAAAAGGTTTATAAACATCATGAAATGATTGGACAGATAATTAATTGATCTAATGGCTTAATATCTAATATATTCTCTGATAACTGTTAAATTTATGTCTTTACATAACCATGGTTGTTCCAGAGGAAAAGATAATCATACTGGATTGTTAGGCTGTGACATTGTATGAGGAGAATCAGTGGGTGAACATTGGTGTCCTGTACAAATAGCGGGGTGAAATAAGCATCTTATTGGGTGATAATGTTATAAGAAAAAGGAATACTTGGTGAAAAAATATAGAAAGGATAGGACTAGCCAGTGGGATGAGTTAATGTTAACTACCATAAGGTATGGGATACTTGGGGATATGAAACTCAGAACCCGATTAGAAGGTAATTGGACTGAAGAACGCACATTAGCCAATACTCTTATGCCCATACACATTTTCCTACCGAACCTACAGAGGAACCCGAACCACACTCCAGAAGTAAACGTACAGCCCCTGCTGGGAGCATTGACCGCCATGTGTATATTGATGCTATAGGAGTCCCAAGGGGGGGGGGGGTCCCAGATGAATTTAAAGTTAGAGATCAAGTAAAAGCAGGATTTGAGTCTATAATACCCCAGATTTTTATAAAAAAAGAATATAGACTGGATTAATTATATCTATTACAACCAGCAGAGATTCATACATTTCTCAGTGGATGCTCTCAAAGGTCAGGCGGAACAACTAAGTTCCACATCTACTATGACATTCCAAAATCGTATGGCATTAGATATGGTGTTAGCAGAAAAAAGGAAAAAAGGAGGGGGGGGGGGGGGGTTATGTAAAATGTTTGGGGAGACCTGTTGCAACATATATTCCAGCCAATACAGGACCCAAAGGTAAAGTAACCATAGCCATAAATAAACTAGAAGGACCTATCGATAGAACTTAACCTCTTCAGGACGTAGGGCATATGCATACGCCCTGCATCCCGAGTCCTTAAGGACGCAGGGCGTATGCATACGCCTGTGGGAATTCCGGTCCCCGCCGCTAGCTAGCTAACTAGTTGTAGTTTTGCAACATCTGGAGGGTCACAGTTTGGAGACCACTGTTACAGTGGTGCCCAAACGGTAGCCCTCCAGATGTTGCCAAACTACAACTCTCAGCATGCCTAGACTGCCCAGGCATGCTGGGAGTTGTAGTTCTGTAACATCTGTCCCTTCAGATTTTGCAATTTTCATGAAATTTTTGAAAATTGCTGCTCTACTTTGAAGCCCTCTAATTTTTTCAAAAAGTAAAAATATGTCCATTTTATGATGCCAACATAAAGTGGACATATTGTATTTGTGAATAAAAATGAAATTTATTTGGAATATCCATTTTCCTTACAAGTAGAGCTTCAAAGTTAGAAAAATGCAAAATTTTCATGAAATTTGGGGATTTTTCACCCAAAAAAGATGCATGTAACGACGAAAATTTACCACCAAAATAAAGTAGAATATGTCACGAAAAAACTCTCAGAATCAGAATATTCGGTAAAAGCGTTTTAGAGTTATTAATGCGTAAAGTGACGGTGGTCAGAATTGCGAAAAAGGGCTCAGTCCTTAAGGCGTTAAAGAATTCTGGAATCTCAGACCCCTGGGATCAATACTTGGATTGGATGGGAGGGTGGAAAAAGACTTTGGCCCAAATAGGAATAACCATACTTTTAATCCTTGCTTTTGTTGTGTGTTTTATTTTGCCTTGCTTAAAGATGATGTGTGTGAGAAGTGCCGTGCAGTGCCAGTGATGACGAATTTGGACTTCGAGACTACGGATGAAGCCTATACCCCTTTACAGAGCTTCACTGCCATCTATAAAACCAGTGAAACATAGAGACAGCATCTGACTCCATATGTGTAAAGTATGAGGCTAAGAGGGTCCATGGACAAGCCATGGGTCCTCTAAAGTACATTGAAGTGTTTGAGAAAACACATTGGGGCAGATGAGTTAGGATGCTAAAAATTAGGGAAAGGTAAAATAGTCATTTTAAGGGGATGTATATATAAATGTGTCTGTAAGCATTATAAAAAGGCTATTTGACAAAGCCCATCCACCACACTACTCTGCTCCTTGCTTTCCCTCCTCCCGTCGAATAGAGGAATTTCCTGTTCTAGCCAACACCTGAGGTCTTCTCAAATATCTAAAACAGAAAGACAATACCTTATATGGTATGCCAAAGCTATACTCTTCTCCCTAGTGAGGGCGGGAACTTATGCTAATTACAATGGGGAAGATTCATCAAAACCCTGTCCAGTGGAAAAGTTGCAGAGTTGCCCATAGCACCCAATCAGCTCGCTTCTTTCATTTTTAACAAGTACTCTGCAAAATGAAAGAAGCAATCTGATTGGTTGCTATGAGCAACTGGGCAACTTTTTCTTTGCACAGGATTTGATAAATCTCCCCCAATGTCTCTATAAGCTGGATGATTGCCAAATAAACTATTAGAAGTATGTTATCACTGACAATGTGTGTCTGGAATTTTACTTATGTGCATGTACTTTAATCTGAAAGAAAATAACGAATTTGGCAGGGAGTTAGATATTTACTAGGTCACTGATAAAATCCATATGTTTGTGGTTCGAGTACAAAAAAAATATATATTAAAACCGGTACTCTCTCGTGCCAAATGGGCAAGTTTCCATCATAGTTGGGGTCATTCTGAGATTTAATATTTACAGGATATACCGCTCAGAGGTATGGAGAGTTTTTGATTTGACACTGGATCTTTATGAAACATCCGAAGGATAATGCCTCATTTAGGCCATGGGGTGAGAAAGATCTCATCCTATAAATCCACCAGAGTTCCCTTTGCAAAAGTAATTTATCAAAGTCTCCTCCCCTTATTGGTGGACGTACAACCTCGATTATGGTGAAGCATAGAATCTTGCATCATCCCCTGCATGTCTGTCATGTACATGACGTGCAATGGGGGTGTTCCGACTATGTTTTATATCTCCCATG
Source organism: Hyla sarda (assembly GCF_029499605.1). NCBI lineage: Eukaryota > Metazoa > Chordata > Amphibia > Anura > Hylidae > Hyla > Hyla sarda. Next base: position 81,408,484 of record NC_079193.1, on the reverse strand, counting down.
TGCTCACCAATTCTCCTTGCCTCCCTTATGGTTTTCCCCACATAATCAAGGGGGCAGGGGCATTGACAAAGGTAAATCAAACCCTTCGTTTTGCAATTGGTTAGCTCTCTGGAATAGACGATTTCACCTGTGGATGAACTTTTCCACGTGTTTGTACGTCTCATCTGTGGGCAGAAGGAACACGTACCACATGGAAAATTACCAACCGTTGTATGTTGAAGCCAAGTCCCTTGTGATTTAGGTCGGGAGTAATGGCTGTGAACCAGCCTATCTTTTAAACTCCTCCCTTTTCGTAATGTAATGAGGGGACGATCAGCAATGAATTCAATAATGTGAGGATCAGCCCGAAGGATGTCCCAATGTTTTGATAAAATATCATACACAGTGGATGACCTATCATCGTATACTGCGATAATTTGCGTCCTTTTATCCTCCTGTCTAGACCTATTTGGGGTCAATAAACTGTCCCGCTGAAGGCTCCTAGCATGACCAAATGCCTTCTGTAGACAAACCTCTGGATACCCCCTCATTTTAAATCTATCCTTGAAGATGTGGGCTTGCTTGAAAAAATCTTCATTAGAGGAGCAATTACGTCTCACTCTAATGTACTGCCCTTGAGGGATACCTCTTTTTAGTGATGTTGGGTGATAGCTAGACCAATGCAAAAGTGAATTAGTTGCTGTGGCTTTTCTATATAGTGTAGTGGAGAGGTTGCCTAACTGGTCTTTAGCGACCAGTACGTCCAAAAATGGAAGACTTTTTTCATTAATTTCTGAAGTAAAGAATAAGCCAAACGTGTTATTATTCAGGAACTTCATAAAGTCCTCAAATTCCGCCTTAGTACCCCCCATAGGACGAATACATCGTCGATGTATCTAAGCCAGAGATGTATTTTTGATGGCCATATTGTTTCGTCCTCCGGGGGAAAAACGGCAGTGTCCTCCCACCACCCCAACATAAGGTTTGCATATGTAGGAGCACAGGGGCTCCCCATCGTGGTTCCCTTAGTTTGATGATATATCCGGCGGTCAAATGTAAATACATTATGGGTGAGGACAAACTGTAACAGTGTAATGACGAATTAATTATGCGCCGTGAACTGATTGCCACTTGTTCTTAAAAAGTGCCATACAGCTAATATGCCCTTATCGTGTGGAATCGAACTGTACAGCGATTCCACATCGATACTTGCTAGAAAGACCGCCTCGTCAACTGGGACTTCTGATATTCGTCTTAAAAAATCTGTTGTATTGCGGATATAGGAGGGGAGTGATGTCACAAAGTCCAGCAAAATCCTATCTATATACAGACTGATGCCTTGTGTTAGGGAGTTTATCCCTGACACAATTGGCCTACCTTTCAGCAGATTGGTCCCTTTATGGATTTTAGGCAATCCATAGAAGGTGGCCATTGTGGGATTTTTTGGAAAAAGATAATCCAGTTCCTGATTACTTGCCAGATTATTGTCCTTAGCTTCAGACAAAATATTCCACAACTCCCTCTGAAAGATAGGAAGGGGATTTTGTTCAAGGGTACGAGAACTTGTGGGGTTATTAAGAGTGTCCATACACATCTTCCTATATGGATAATGGTCCATTATTACTAGGTTCCCACCTTTATCACTAGATATTATAATTATACCGTCATCCTCCTCAAGATTTTTTAAGTCTATGTTTTCTTCACGGCTCAAATTATGTTTAGTGGGTTTCCTTATTTGTATAGATTCAATTTCTCTGGTCACTATTTCTAGGAAGATATCAATGCTTGCGACATCGGATATTGGTGGCATCCTAGAGCTTTTAAAGGGGTATTCCGGCGCTAAGACATCTTATCCCCTATCCAAAGGATAGGGGATAAGATGCCTGACCGTGGGGGTCTCGCCGCTGATCTTCCACACCGCACCCCGTTAGCATCAGCCCCCGGAGCGTGCTCGCTCCGGGTCCGATTACTAGCGATCACAGGGACGGAGCATAGTGACGCCCCCTCCTTAGGATTGCATTGAGGGGGCGAAGCGTGACGTCACACGGGGGCGGAAGCAGTGATGTCACTATGCTCCGTCCCTGTGATCGCTAGTAATCAGAGCCGTAGTGAGCACGCTCAGAGGGCTGATGCCAACGGGGTGCGTCGTGGAAGATCACGAGGGTCCCCAGCGGCGGGACCCCCGCTGTCAGGCATCTTATCCCCTATCCTTTGGATAGGGGATAAGATGTCTTAGCGCCAGAGTACCCCTTTAACTTTTAAATCAGAAAACAGGCCCTGTCCTGGTTCATACTACCCCTCCTCCATCAAGTCCCACAACATTGTTACTGTAGGGGGATCCTCCTCAGAAATCCCTAGTTCCTCACATTGACATTTATTATGGAATTTAAAGAAAAAATGCCATTTGAGTTTACGGCAAAACAGATGGAGATCTGTTACCCACTCAAAAGGTATTAAATCTGGTCACTGGGACAAATGATAGCCCTTTTTTAAGGACCCTCAATTCTACATCGATCCATATCCTTGATAAGAGATTTAGGATCTCCAAATTATCATTAATTGCCACTCTTGTTCTGGGGTTTACTTCTTGTTTCGCCCCTGATATCGTGTTGTGCACGGGGACGGTGGCTGTGGTAAAAAAAACTGAACTAGAGGGTAATGATTGTGGTGCATTTGATAGGTATCCCTCTATGTTTGGCTGATTTTGCATCTCTCCTTTGTGGGGCCATTTGATTCTGCCATCTTCCTCTACCCTTTCCTTTCCTTCCTCTATTACCTCCTCTAGGGGCTTGTTGGGAGCGGTCAGTGTCCGACGTATCGTATTCGGAGGATGATAGGTCAGTGCTTGAGGCTAACACTGCTGATTGTTTGGAGAAGCTATACGCTCTTTTTTCCTTAAATTCCGTGAAGTCTTTCAGGAATTGTTTATGCTTAGGGTCTTCAATGAAGTTTTGAAATATTTCAACTGATGACTGTAGCATAGACTCCTATCTGTCAGGATTGGTTTTAAACATCTGTGCAGTCTGAATAACTTTCCCCAGATACTTGGTGGTGGTTTCCAACATTTTTAATCCCTCTTCCAGGAGGATTTGCATAAATTCTAGCGAACTATTTGTCGCTTTTTGTTCCCACCTTTCTAGCAGAACTGGGGTCCTTGACCTTGCAGCCGGTAGTATGTTTATTCTTAGGCCTACAGGCACGATTTTGTGCTCTATGTAGGTTTCTAAGGACCGGACTTCTCAGCAGGATTTGGCTTTGGCCTTATATGCCTGGTCTAATTCCTTAAAAGGTGGATATGTTGGAAGGTACTAATGTTGAACTCAAGAGGTGCTCTTTCTCTGAGAATACCTCCTTAGCTTGGGCTACCCATGACTCAGTGTCCACTTTGTCTAGGAAACCTGCCATAATCCGACTAACTCACAATTACCTATGTCCTTCAATATGGGTGAACACAGTTGTGGTTCATTGTGATCACTTATTTAGTCACACATGCAGCACGGAGCTTGGATTAAGCATTTTTGGCATGCACATTTGTTCCCATGTCCCAGTAAAAGTCATGTTGTTATAATAATATAGGCCTAATTTCTTACAGGTTTGTGCTTGGGCGGCACACTCTGTACTTAAAGGAGTACTCCGCCCCTAGACGTATTATCCCCTATCCAAAAGGATAGAGGATAAGATGTCTGATCGCAGGGGTCCCACCACTGGGGACCCCTGCGATCTCTGCAGCACCCCAGACATCCGATGCGCCGAACAAACTTCGCTCCATGTCGGATGACTGGCTATGCGGGGCGGAGGCTTGTGACATCACGGCCATGTCCCCTCAATGCAAGTCTATGGGAAATAGGTGTGACAGTCATCACGCCCCCTCCTATACTTGCACTAAGGGTGCGTGGTTGTGAAATCACAAGTGCGGCGTAGCCATGACGTCACGAGCCTCCGAAGCTGCACCCGATGCTCTTAACGAAGCTTGGTGCAGCAGGGAGATCATGGGGGTCCGCTTTGGCTAGGGGGATAAGATGTCTAGTGGCAGAGTACCCCTTTAACCCCTTAAAGGGGTTCTCCGGTGCTTAGACATCGTATCCCCTATCCAAAGGATAGGGGATAAGATGCCTGATCGCGGGAGTCCCGCCGCTGGGGACCCCCGTGAACTTGCACACCGCACCCTGTTCATAATCAGAACCCGGAGCATGTTCGCTCTGGGTCTGATTACCGGCGACCACCGGGCCGGCGGCGTGTGATGTCACGCTCCGCCCCTCAATGCAAGCCTACGGAAGGGGGCGTGACGGCTATCACTGTCACTATCACTAGGGGATAAGATGTCCAAGTACCGGAGTACCCCTTTAAGGACGAGCAATATAAATGTACGGCGCTGCTAAGTACTTAGCGCACAGCAGCCTACATATACGGCGCAGCTTTCCTGGATCACTGCGTCTCTGGACGCAGTGATCGGAACGGGATGACTGCTGATATTTATCAGCAGCCATCCCGGCATTTCGCCTGGGGGGATCCCCCCCATGATGGCGATCGCGGCAAATCGCTTGTTAATTCAGACCGATGATTTGACACTATTCTGGGTCAATCGGGTCTCAGGTGACCCAGAAAAAAAAAAAAAAAAGGGTGAATGGGGCTGTCCAAGACAGCCCTATTCACCCTTACCCAGCAGGAGTGAGGTGACACGGGTGCTGCCTCACGATCACGTGATTGATCGGTCGGAATGACCGACCAATCACGGGCCTGCTGGGGACAGCGATCGGATCGGAGATCGGTGCTGGCAGGGGTCTCCTACCTTGCCCTGGTCTGGCGGGGGTCCCCTCATGTGGTGGCGGTGACAGGAGCAGCAGGATCGGTCCCGGCGGCAGGATACAGCGGCGGCGGTCCCGGCGGCAGGATACAGAAGGAGGTGAGGCCTGTTCACCTCCTACTGTTGCTTAGCTACAACTCGCTGCATGCATAGCCAAAGGGCATGCTGGGAGTTGTAGTTTTGCAACAGCTGGAGATCCAAATACAACCCCCAGCATGCCCTTTGCTAGTCTGTGCATGGTGGGGATTGTAGTTATGCAACAGCTGGAGGCACAATCTTTCTATGAAAAAGCATGCACAGATTACCAAAGGGCCTGCTGGGAGTTGTAGCAGTGTGCCTCCAGCTGTTGCAAAACTACAACTCTCAGCATGCCCTTCGACTGTCAATGCATGCTGATTGTTGCAGTTTTGCAACAGATGGAGACACATTGGTTGTGAAATTGAGTTTGTTACCTAACTCAGTGTTTTGCAACCAGTGTGCCTCCAGCTTTTGCAAAAATACAACTCCCAGCATACACTGAGAGACTGTACATACTGGGAGTTTTAGTTTTGCAACAGCTGGAGGCACACTGGTTGTGAAACACTGAGTTAAGGAACAAACAATCAGTGTTTCGCAACCAATGTGCTTCCAGCTGTTGCATAACGGTTGGGTTTACAGCAAGTTTTCTGCTGAAAGTTTGAGATGCGGCAAATTATCAGCCGCAGCTCAAACTCCCAGCTCAAACTCACTGTAAACCCAACCGTGTGAATGTATCCTAAAAACACTACACTCCACTACACAAAATAAGAAGTAAAACACTACATATACACATACCCCTACACAGTCACCCCCCCCCCCTTGCCAAAAAAAATAAATAAAAAAAAAAACATTTTGTACAGCACTGTTTCCAAAACAGAGCATCCAGCTGTTGAAAAACAACTCCCACTGACTGTCCAGGCATGCTGGGAGTTTTGCAACAGCTGGAGACACCCTGCTTGGGAAATACTGCTGTGGGGTACTATTGTGGCGGATTCAAATCCCCAATTTAGGCCTCAAATGCACATGGCGCTCTCTCACTTCGGAGCACTGTCGTATTTCAAGGAAACAGTTTAGGGCCACATATGGGGTATCTCCGTACTCAGGAGAAATTGTGTTACAAATTTGGGGGGGGGGTTCTCCTTTTACTCCTTATGAAAAGGAAAAGTTGGGGTCTACACCAGCATATTAGTGTAAAAAAAAAAAAAAAATTTTACACTAAACATGCTGGTGTTGCCCCATACTTAAAATTTTCCCAAGCGGTAAAAGGAAGAAAAAAAAAAAGACCCCCAAAATTTGTAACGCAATTTCTCCTGAATACATAAATACCCCATATGTGGGCGTTTGACAAATCTTCGTTAAAGTTGGATGCGAAAAAAAAAAAAAATTCACCAAAATGCTGGTGTTACCCTACATTTTTCATTTCCACAAGGGAGAATAGGAACCCCTTGTACCCCATTTCTTCTGAGTAAGAACATACCCCATATGTGGATGTAAATTGTTCTGCTGGTGCACTACAATGCTCAGAAGAGAAGGAGCGCCATTGGGATTTTGGAGAGAGAATGTGTCCGAAAATGAAGGCCATGTGTGTTTATAAAGCTCCCCATAGTGCCAGAACAGTGGACCCCCCCCCCCCCACATGTGACCCCATTTTGGAAACTACACCCCTCACGTAATGTAATTAGGGTTACAGTGAGCATTTACACCCCACAGGTGTTTGACAGATTTTTGGAACAGTGGTCCGTGAAAATGAAAAATTTTAATTTTCCATTTGCACAGCCCACTGTTCCAAAGATCTGTCAAACGCCAATGGGGTGTAAATGTTCACTGCACCCCTTATTAAATTCTGTGAGGGGTGTAGTTTCCAAAATGGGGTCACATGGGGGGGGGGGTCCACTGTTCTGGCACTATGGGGGGCTTTATAAACACACATGGTCCCCGACTTCTATTCCAACCAAATTCACTCAAACGTTCAATGGCGCTCCTTCTCTTCTGAGCATTGTAGTTTGCCCGCAGAGCAATTTACATCCACATATGGGGTATTCCCATACTCAGAAGAAATGGGGTTACACATTTTGGGAGGTTTTTTCTCCACTTACCCCTTGTGAAAATGAAAAATTGGTTGTAACATCAGCATTTTAGTGAAAAAAAAATCGAATTTTTCATTTTCCTGTCCAAATTTAGCGGAAATTTGTCAAACACCTGTGGGGTGTTAAGGCTCATTGTACCCCTTGTTACATTCCTTGTGGGGTGTAGTTTCCAAAATAGTATGCCATGTGTTTTTTTTTCCTTTGCTGTTCTGGCACCATAGGGTCTTCCTAAATGCGAAATGCCAGCCAAAAACCATTTAAGCAAAACTTGCTTTCCAAAAGCCAAATGTGACTTTTTTTCTGAGCATTGTAGTGCACTTGACGTCCATACTCAGAAGAGATGGGGTTACAAATTGCGGGTGGCATTTTCTCCTATATCCCCTTGCAAAAATGTAAAATCTTGGGGAAAACCAGGATTTTAGTGAAAAAAAAAAGAAAAATAGATTTAGAATTTTCTCCTTCATTTTGCTGCTATTCCTATGAAACACCTAAAGGGTTAACACACTTTCTGAATTCTGAATTTTTAATACTTGGGGGGGGGGGCAGTTTTATGGGGTATTTCTAATATGAATACAAATATACAAAGAAAGGAGGAATGGCACTCACCGCTTACTGTAATTTCTTATCTTTTATTCTTCATAAAGTGCAGGTGCTTTAAAAAGGCATTTCACCCAGCCGGGTGTGGACGCCAGTGCGCGTGCTACAGGTAACAATTGTTTCGCTCTGGCTTGAGCTTCAACAGACCTTCTAATATGAATACCCCTCAAATCCACTTCAAAACTTAACTGGTCCCTGAAAAAATCTGATTTTGAAAATTTTGTGAAAAATTGCTACTGAACTTTGAAGCCCTCTGATGCCTTCCAAAAGTAAAAACATGCCAACTTTATGATGCAAATATAAAGTAGACATATTGTATGTGTGAATCAATATATAATTTATTTGGAATATCCATTTTCCTTATAAAGCAGAGAGTTTCAAAGTTAGAAAAATGCAAAATGTTCATGAAATTTTGAGATTTTTCACCAAAAATTTACCACTGTGTTAAAGTAGAATATAGCACGAAAAAACACTCTCAGAATCAGAATAATCAGTAAAAGCATTCCAGAGTTATTAATGCATAAAGTGATAGTGGTCAGAATTGCAAAAAAGGGCTGCGTCCTTAAAGGTAAAAAAGGGCTCAGTCCTTAAGGGGTTAAGCTACATTTGCCGCTATCGCTAATATCTGGATTTCTCCTCAATACCTTCTGTTTTTATTGCGTAAATAAAGATATTTTATTATACCTTAGTGGATTTTCGCAGATTGGGCTGAATAATCCCTATAATAACCAGAGCAAATCTAAGGCTAGGTTCAGACTATGGAATTTCCGCCTGCAATTCTGCTTTAAAATTGCAGGCGGAAATTCCACTTGCTAAAATCTACTGTATAGTGAATGGGTTTCCATTCACAAATTCACACTTCGGAATTTGTGAAGCGGAATTTGTCAACGGAAAATCCGCTTGGAAATTTCCGCCTGAAGAAAGGCGTTGCTCTTTCTTCAGGCGGAAATCCGCGCGAACACATTGCAGTCTATTGGAGACTGCAGTGTCCGCACGGTCCTAGCGCCGACTGATTCAGTCAGCGCTGGCCGCACTCGGAATCTCCGGGCGGAAATTTTCTGCCCAGAGATTTCGTAGTCTGTGCCTAGCCTAAAAGGATTTTTTTCCCCAGGGAAAACCCATTAATCACCACCAGTAGCTGATCAGTGGGGGTGCTGGGATTATGTTGTTTTTTTTAGCTAAACATACAATACAGTGTAAAAAGGCGACAAAGTTGAAGTTGTTTCCAGAACAGTAACTTTAAAAGAAAACTATAAAAGGAGATTTGTTGAGGAACAAAATAATCGAACAGAAATATTAACTACGAGCAGAAAAGTAATATCTCCCCTTATTTACTGCACACACTTTCACAGAAGTAATTGCAACCAAACATTTCCTATCAATCTTTCACATCTCGGCTAATTCTTAACCACAATACATGCTGAAACAACAAAGTTTGCACAAGAAAACTATAATGGTACAGAGGTCACTCTTCTTCAGGATCACATTTCAATTCCTGAAGGTTCATCCTGTCCAGTGTACTAACTAACTTTCAGCTGCAGCCAAGACAGGCCAAGACAGGCCAAGACAGGCCAAGACAGGCCAAGACAGGCCTTCTACCCCAAATCAGTTACGTTTAGTGAAATAGGAAAACCTGCCCTAGTAAAGTTCACATTTGTGACAGCTTCTTAAATATTGCCTCACAATAGAGCCTCTGTCAGATCTGATGGAAACCATGACTAACCCAATACGTCTCATACTCCTGTGGTATCTGTCGTACAACAAATCCAATGGCTTGCTGTGGCATTCATCATGAATGAAGTCATGAAACAATTGTATACAAGGTCTTACAGTTCATGTAATATAGTCAAGATTAGTGTTCAGTGGATTTACAATAAGTTTGGCTGAACCTGACTGTTAAGCCATTTATGGTTTAAGTCTGCATAGTTCCATTTCCAAAGTACTGCGGATGCTTGGTGAGTGAATAGAATGTTAGGGTCCTATCCATGATGAGGCCACCTACACATGGTGAACAGGGGACACCGTTTGATCAAAAGGTGTGCCAAGAGCCTTAAATTTACATTTACAGTTAATATAGCAGTTATGCAGTTTAAATGAGTACTCCAGAGCAATAAAAACGTACACCCTATGCAAAGGATAGGAAATAACTTTTAGATCCCGGGAGGTCCAACTGCTGGGATATATGCATCTCTATAGGATACATGGAGGGGATGTGTCGGCTGCCGCTTCGTGCAGGGGTCGGCATGTTCTCTTCCTGTGGACTGCCAAGTGTGCTGTGCAGGAGATCACTGGAGGTCCCAGCAGTCGGACGTGCTCATGCCGCTGTACAGAACACTGGAGTGACCTCACTTGGAGTATTGTGCGCAGTCCTGGAGGCCGTATCTCCAGAAGGATATAGATACTCTAGAGAGAGTTCAGAGAAGATCTACTAAACTAGTACATGGATTGCAGGATAAAACTTACCAGGAAAGATTAAAGGGCCTTAACATGTATAGCTTGGAAGAAAGAAGAGACAGAGGGGATATGACAGACTTTTATATACATAAAGGGAATCAACACGGTAAAGGAGGAGAGCATATTTAAAGGAAGAAAAAACTACCACAACGGGACAGTTTTAAATTAGAGGGGCAAAGGTTTAAACGTAATATCAGAAAGTATTACTTTACTGAGAGAGTAGTGGATGCATGGAATAGCCTTCCTGCATAAGTGGTCGCTGCAAATACAGGGATAAGCATAAGGCTATCCTTCATATAAGATAGGGCCAGGGACTATTGATAGGATTCAGATTATTGGGCAGACTAGATGGGCCAATTGGTTCTTATCTGCCGACACATTTTATGTTTCTATGATAGGGAATAAGTTTTTTTTTACTGGATAACTGTTAAGTAACCAGGACGCAAGGGTGTAACTGTACATCCTTTGTCCTTAAGGACCAAGGGTGTACCTGTACATCCTGGTTCCGATACCGCAGTTTGAAGCACGCTCACAAGCTGAGCGTGCTTCATACCCGGTGGGTCCCAACTGCTATAAGCAGCGAAGACCCACAGTTAATGCCCGGCCTCACAGATCGGGCCGATGGCCGACATTAACCCTTTAGACGCCACGGTCAAAGTTGATCGCAGTATCTAAATGTGGTATCTACCATTGCCAGTAGCTCTGCAGATCGGGACATCAGCGGCAAAATCGTGGGTTCCCATCAACTGAGTGGACGGAGGGAGGGCCCTTACCTGCCTCCTCGCCATCTGATCGATGCTCTGATGTCCCCAGCCAGCCATGGCACAGGCTAGAGCAGCAAAGCACATAACACTGATCGTTAATAAAAGTTAATTAACCTCTTCCGTAATGAAAGTTTGAATCACCCCCTTCTTACATTTTTTTAATAAAATAATGTCATAAAAAATAAACACACACGTGGTACTGCCAGGTGCGGAAATGTCCGAACTATTAAAATATAAAATGTTAACTACATTTCCCGGACAATGACGTGCACGTGAAAAAAATAGCAAAGTCCAAAATTTTTAAAAATTAGCCCTCATACACTGTATGCGGAAAAAAAAAAAAAAAAATAAGATGACAATTTTCAGCATGCTAATTTTGGTGCATGTAGTTTACATTTTTTTAAGTAGTAAAATAAAACCTATATAAATCGAGTATCCTTGTAATGGTATGGACCTACAGAATAAAGAGAAGTTTCATTTTTACCCAAAGTGCATTGCATAGAAATAGGGGCTGTTCGGGATGTCCGCGGCGAAATCGTGGCATCCCGAACAGCTCTGGGACACGAAGAGGGTCTCCTACCTTGCCTCCAGGTGTCCGATCGCCAAATGACTGCTCAGTGCCTGAGATCCAGGCATGAGCAGTCAAGCGGCAGAAACATTGATCACTGGTTTCCTATGAGAAACCAGTGATCAATGTAAAAGATCAGTGTATGCAGTGTTATAGCCCTAGGCTATAACATTGCAAAAAAAAAAAAAGTGGAAACAAAAAAAAGTGAATAAAGAGCATTTAGCCCCTTCCCTAATAATAGTTTGAATCACTCCCTTTTCCCATTTAAAAAAAAAAAAACTGTGTAAATAAAAATAAACATATGTGGTATCGCCGCATGCGGAAATGTCCGAATTATAAAAATATATCATTAATTAAACCGCACGGTCAATGGCGTACACGCAAGTCCAAGATAGCGTATTTTTTGATCACTTTGTATCATGAAAAAATGAATAAAAAGCGATCAAAAAGTCCAATCAATACAAAAATGGTACCGCTAAAAACTTCTGATCACAGTGCAAAAAATTTGCCCTTATACGTGGAAAAATAAAAAAGTTATAGTGGTCAGAACATGACAATTTTAAACGTATAAACTTTTCCTGCATGTAGTTATGATTTTTTTCAGAAGTACGACAAAATCAAACCTATATAAGTAGGTAGAAAATGGAGAATGGAGTCCAGCTCAGTTGCAAATAAAATCCAATTTATTGGCAGACAAATGCAGGAACACAAGGGGTTATGCGTTTCAAGTGCTAAAAGCGCTCTCAATCATACATGGACATGGCGTTGTCCAGCGCTAGGAGTCCGTGCTCCATCTGTCCGGGCGGGGTGAGCTGGTTGGACTGTCTTTGTCTCCCTATATAAGTATGGTACCATTTTAATCGTATGGACCTACAGAATAAAGAGAACGTGTCATTTTTACTGAAAATTGTATGGTGTAGAAACAGAAGCCCCTAAAATTTACAAAATGGCTTTTTTTTTCTTCAATTTTGTCTCACAATGATTTTTTTTTACTGTTTCACCGTAGATTTTTGGGTAAAATGACCAAGTAGAATTGGTGGTGCAAAAAATAAGCCATCATATGGATTTTTAGGAGCAAATCGAAAGTTATGATTTTTTTGAAAGGTAAGGAGGAAAAAACGAAAGTGCAAAAACGGAAAAATCCCTGGTCCATAAAGGGTTAAAGGGGTACTCCGGTGGAATTTTTTTTATTTAATTTTTTTTAAATCAACTGGTGGCAGAAAGTAAAACAGATTTGTAAATTACTTCTATCAAAAAACCTTAATCCTTCCAATACTTATTAGCTGCTGATTACTACAGAGGAAATTCTTTTCTTTTTGGAACACAGTGCTCTCATCATGACCACAGTGCTCTCTGCTGACATCTGTCCATTTTAGGAACTGGGAACTGTCCAGAGCAGCATATGGACAGTTCTTAAAATGGACAGAGATGTCAGCAGAGAGCACTGTGGTCATGAGGTCAGCCGAGAGCTCTGTGTTCCAAAAGAAAATAATTTCCTCTGTAGCATTTAGCAGCTAATAAGTACTGGAAGGATTAAGATTTTTTAATAGAAGTAAAATTACAAATCTGTTTAACTTTCTGGCACCAGTTGATTAAAAAAAAAACTAAAAGTTTTCCACCGGAGTACCCTTTTAAGGCCAAAATGGTCATTAAAGGGGTACTCCGCCCCTGGCATCTTATCCCCTATCCAAAGGATAGGGGATAAGATGTTAGATCGCTGCGGTCCCGCTGCTGGGGACCCCGGGGATCACCGCTGTGGCACCCCGCCATCATTACTGCACAGAGCGAGTTCGCTCTGTGCGTAATGACGGGCGATACAGGGACCGGAGAAGCATGACGTCATGGCTCCGCCCCTCATGACATCACGGCCCATCCCCTTAATGCAAGTCTATGGCAGGGGGCGTGATGACCACCACCCCCATAGACTTGTATTGATGGGGCGGGCCGTGACATCATGAGGGGCGGAGCAGTGACGTAACGATGCTCCAGCCCCTGTATTGCCCGTCATTACACGCAGAGCGATCTCGCTCTGCGCTGTAATGATAGCGGGGTGCTGCAGCAGCGATCCCCGGGGTCCCCAGCAACGGTAGGGGATAAGATGTCTAGGGGCGAAGTACCCCTTTAAGGGGTAAATAAATAAAAATCACTTGAGGTTTTGTGCCCCAGTGGTCAGACAAGAGCTCCCAAGTACTTACTGCTACTCCCTAATAAGTAAAAACTCCATTCCCCTACTCTCCTCCATCTCCATTGGATGCAGCAGGCACCCCTTCCCCCACTTTCCTAGCAGTAACAGGAGAACCCTTCACTACTTCACCTACAGTGACCCCACAATTCCCCACATGTCCTAGTACTCATGCCAGATTTATTCCATGTACTTGTGACCTAAAATAAAGGGCTGTCTGGGCATGCTGGGAGTTGTAGTTTTTTTAACAGTCAGAGGCACCCTGGTTGGGAAACCATGCTGTAGAGCATAAAACTTGCACTAGTCATTTCGCAACTTGTCTCTGTGAAAAATAATTCCAGCCTCAAGGGTTTTCTCTTGATTTTCTCAAGCTGCTGAGCAAACAAAGATAAGAGCAAGTTTCTCCTTATACCCTCCAGACACAGATGCATCTATGAAAATGAATCAGCAATCTTTTCCAGGCAGATAAAACTAAAATTATAAATGGCTTATGGGCAGTATATTCAAATACTGCTCCCCCAGCTCCTCTATTGCTTATAAAAACTCCAGCACAGTAAACTGGAACCTCATATGCTTTCTGTACATTGTTTAGAGAAAAATATATTTCTGCAATAAATTAGACTGAGTGCAAACACTGTCATTATTTCATTGCATCTATAATAAAAAAAAATAAAAATAAAGCAGTCATGATACAAATAACTAGCTGTATTCTGTCTAAAGCTCCTATTTGGAGCAAGGCGTTACCATGATTACAGACTACAGATTACTACTACCCTGGGTAGTCAGATTCTGATGTCATGAATTACTCTTTTCTACCCACTGCCTCTTCTTGACAAATTAAAAACTCAGTAGGCTTAACTCAAACTTAAAGTTTTCCCCATCCAGAGGACAGGAGATACAGTCATGGCCGTTCATGCTGAGTGAATGGAGAAAAAGGGAATTGGGTGGAGCGCTTCTGCTAGAAATGACGGGACTCAGAACGCCACGATAGCACAGGACGATATTTATTAAAAGATTTCGGACAACGCGTTTCGGCGTAGGCACGCGCCTTCCTCAGGTCCACAAAACAATCAAGATGGTGCGTCCTGGGGTGTGTGGCTGTGTTTTTCTCCACTCACTCCCCTTCTACGCTTCCGTACCCCTGTGGATACGGAAATAGGGGAAAAAGTGAGCCGCAAACTGCATGTATCCCACCCACCGCACTACCGTCACAAGGTCTCGCTAGTTCTATTGGATCACCCCAGCAGATCAAGTGTGTCACTCAGAACCAGACGGTGGGTTCTGTCCGCTTTCTCCTACCAACAAGTATACCAGAGAGCGCCCCTTTTTTTCTTTTTGTCTTTGCAAGGCCGTAATTGTTGGCACCCCTGACATTTTTCTAGAAAATGAAGTATTTCTCACAGAAAAGGATTGCAGTAACTAACACATGTTTAGCTCTAAACATGTTTATTCCCTTTGTGTGTATTGGAACTAAACCAAAAAAAGGAGAAAAAAAAAAAGCTAATTGGACATAATGTCACACCAAACTCCAAAATGGGTTGGACAAAATTGTTGGCACCCTTAACTTACTATTTGGTTGCACACCCTTTGGAAAAAAATAACTGAAATCAGTCGCTTCCTATAACCATCAATAGGCTTCTTACACCTCTCAGCCGGAATGTTGGACCACTCTTCCTTTGCAAACTGCTCCAGGTCTCTCTTATTGGAAGGCGCCTTTTCCCAATAGCAATTTTAAGATCTCTCCACAGGTGTTCTATGGGATTTAGATCTGGACTCATTGCTGGCCACTTCAGATCTCTCCCAGCGCTTTGTTGCCATTCATATCTGGGTGCTTTTTGACATATGTTTGGGGTCATTGTCCTGCTGGAAGACCCAAGATCTCAGACGCAAACTCAGCTTTCTGACACTGGGCTGTACAGTGCGACAATATCCGTTGGTAATCCACAGATTTCATGATGCCTTGCACACATTCAAGGCACCCAGTGCCAGAGGCAGCAAAACAACCACAAATAATCATTGAACCTCCACCATATTTCACTGTAGGTACTGTGTTCTTTTCTTTGTAGGCCTTATTCTGTTTTCGGTAAACAGTAGAATAATGTGCTTTACCAAAAAGCTGTATCTTGGTCTCATCTGTCCACAAGACGCTTTCCCAGAAGGATTTTGTCAAAATGTAGTCCTGCTTTTTTATGTCTCTGTGTCGGCAGTGGGGTCCTCCTGGGTCTCCTGCCATAGCGTTTCATTTTATTTAAATGTCGACGGATAGTTTGCGCTGACACTAATGCTCCCTGCGACTGTAGGACAGCTTGAATATCTTTGGAACTTATTTGAGGCTGCTTATCCACCATCCGGACTATCCTGCATTGACACCTTTCATCAATTTTACTTTTCCACCCACGTCCAGGGAGATTAGCTACATACAGTGCCATGGGTTGCAAACTTCATGATAATATTGCGCACTGTGGACAAAGGCAAATCTAGATTTCTGGAGATGACTTGTAACCTTGAGATTGTTATTTTTCTACAATTTTGGTTCTCAAGTCCTCAGACAGTTCTCTTCTCCTCTTTCTGTTGTCCATGCTTAGTGTGGCACACATAAACACACAATGCAAATACCTTCACACAAGTGACCTTCTCTCCTTTTTATCTGCTTTCAGGTGCGATTTTTATATTGCCCACACCTGTTACTTGCCCCAGGTGAGTTTAAAGGTGAGTCACATGGTTGAAACAATCTTAATATTTCCACAATTTTTTAAGGGTGCCAATAATTTTGTCCAGCCCATTTTTGGAGTTGTGTGTGACATTATGTCCAATTTGCTTTTTTCCCCTCCTTTTTGGTTTAGTTCCAATACACACAAAAGGAATAAACATTTGTATAGCAAAACACGTGTTCCTGCAATCCTTTTCTGGGAGAAATACTTCATTTTCTTGAAAAATGTCAAGTGTGCCAACATTTACGGCCATGACTGTAGCTAGTTGATCGGTAGTGGTCTAACCACTGTGACCTCCACCAATTATAAGAATGGAGGTCAATTATTTATATCTCATGTGAGACTTCTCTTACACATAAACAGTATGTAAAGGAGTATTAAACACATACATAAATACAAGACCCTGACTATGCTATTGAATAGCCATACACTGGCATATGTCACCTACATGACCCCAGTATAGGTTTTTCTACCATGGTTCACTTATTTTCCTATAAGACTATAGTGTGCAAACACATACTGGTTCAAAAGGTCTAAAATGACACCTCTTTTGGTGTTCAATGTAATAATGTGGGCCTACTGAGACACTTGGCATTGTGTGCTGGGAGCAAACCTAAAAAAAATGTGACCTTAAAGTTAACCAGCATTTCCTTCCTTTTGTTACCCATAACAAGGCTTAAATTTAGGTGGCCACACACTTAACAGCTTTCTCTCCAGACCCCCACCCATACACCTGAACATTTGGTAAGGGTGAGGGGAACAGCCACGATAGGAAAAAAAAGTCTGGAGTTGACATTATGGGCGGGATTTCTAACCATGCAAAAGTACAGTAATTCTCCCATACCTGTGCAGAGGTCATTCTGAGGGGAATGGAAGGCTGCAGGGAAGCTGTAACCAACCTATTTTGTGAATGGTGTGAGCCTATGTAATCTATATACTGTGTCACCATTCACTCTAAACCTGTACGTAATAATGAAACTGCTGAAAAATTATCTCTATGGAACAGGAAGTCTCTGCTTATTAGGCTTCATATGCATAAAGTCAGGATTATTTTATAATTAATTACAATTCTTTTAAAATAGTATATATTATTAGTAAAAACCATCACAACCTTTGTGTGGGCTCAAGAGGGCGCAGAGTTCCAATTAAAAAGCCCCTATTGGTCTCTTTAATGATAGAGCACTGGTAATTTTGTAGTGAGGGGTAGCCGTCCTCGCTTTTATCTTACTTTGTATTGCTATGTCACTATATTATTTCATTATTAGTACTACTTATTGCCTTTCCTGGCCCACTTGGTGGAATCTTTTATTGTTATGTGCCCTCTACTGTTTGTTTTATTATGGCCCGAAAGGGCGCAGTTTGAATAGTTTTCAGATTTTTTTTGCATTGCTATCATCAGAATCAATAAAAGATACATCCAATAGACAAAAGAAGCAGAGAATAACGCAGCACTCACCACATGTTCTTTGTTCACCTTCTTCTTTATTCGGTTTTAAAATGTGCAGACAGGTACAGAAGTTGAGAGGAGACCTAGCGTGCGGGGGGATGTGGGTGGCGACGGACCGTTGCGTGCTCCCGGCACTTCGTCAGGCCTTCTTGATGGCACGCAACGGTCCGTCGCCACCCACATCCCCCCGCACGCTAGGTCTCCTCTCAACTGCTGTACCTGTCTGTACATTTTAAAACCGAAGAAGAAGGTGAACAAAGAACATGCGGTGAGTGCTGCGTTATTCTCTGCTTCTCTTGTCTATTGGATGTATCTTGCTAGTGTATAGAACGCATTGCACCACCAAGTTCCGTGCGGAAGGACAGGCACATAACACCACTCATATAGCTACTACGTTCCCAAGTCTGACACTGGTGCCGGAGCACTTCCACTAACATAGAATCAATAAAAGCTTCATGGTAGGATTATTAAAAAGCCCCCACCTGGTGCCCCTTCAAAACTCTCCTTGTTAAAATACTTTGCACAACGGTCGGTGTTGAAGATGGTGTTCAGCCTATCACCGGCTGAGGCGGGACATCGCTGCGGCCGGTGATAGGCTGAAGCTCCGTGTGACGTGCCGGGCTAACAGGAAGTAAGAAAAATACCGCCCGGGGACCGAACACCTGTACCGGAGCTCCGGGGGCTCGTTGGCAGGTAAGAGAAAGTTTGTTTTCTTTTATTTTGCAGCCCGGACGGGATAAAATGAGAAAAGTGCGCGCCGGAGTACTCCTTTAATTGGTTAAGGGGCAGTAGGACACTCTGGATACCGACATCACTCAAGTGTCATGATTTTTGACATGAAGAGTATCCCGGCCGGGACCGTAGTGGGACACCAGAGGAATGCTGGAGGTAAGTAAAGGTTTATTTTTTTATATACTGTGCAATGGCAATGATAACCCCTTTAAGAGTGACTTTTGATCAAAGATATTTTTAATGCCAAACTCTTAATTCTACATAACTGGATAAGTCTATGTTCCGGAGCATCTGTTTGGAAACGAACATTAGAAAAAAGAAATAAGATATCTGGTTATCCTTTAAAAAAAAAAAAAAAAGGGTCAGAGAAAATTTTAACAGTCAAGGAAAAAAAATAAGTAAATTGTAGGGGTTTCTCTTCCCCCCCCCCCCCCTCTCCCTTTAGGGAACACTGAAAATTGGCTTTCTTATGCATGTTAAATTATTTACATTTTCTCATTGTATGCTTCTTTAAACTAGTGTTTTAAATGGAAATCTCTTTGTAGTAAAGAATTCTACAATTACAGTGGTCCCTCAACATACGATGGCAATTCGTTCCAAACGACCCATCGTTTGTCGAATCCATCGTATGTTGAGGGATCCGTGCAATGTAAAGTATAGGAAGTTATACTCACCTGTCCCTGCCGCTCCGGACCGCGTCCTCACCGCTCCCGATGCTGCCCCGCTGCTCCGGTGTCTTCTTCGGGATCCTCTGGCTTCTTCCGC
The DNA here is from genome assembly GCF_029499605.1 of Hyla sarda. NCBI lineage: Eukaryota > Metazoa > Chordata > Amphibia > Anura > Hylidae > Hyla > Hyla sarda. The sequence continues at coordinate 81,389,376 of NC_079193.1, read as the reverse complement.
ATCTTCTGCAGGGTCCGGGCCTCGCTTTCTGGTGACGTTATTACGCTGCAACTCCGGAAAGCGAGGCCCGGACCCTGGAGAAGATGCAGAAGACGCCGGAGGATCGCGAAGTGGACCCGGAGCAGCGGGAATAGGTAAGCGAACCTGTCCGGGATGCTTAAACTGCTATCCGACAGCAGCTTAAGCATTTTGCGCTGTCAGATAGCAGTTAATGCGATGGCCCCGACATATAAAAGCATCGTATGTCGATGCCAACATCGACATGCGATGGCCTCTGTGAGGCCATCGTATGTCGATTTTATCATATGTCGGGGCCATCGCATGTCGGGGGGTTACTGTAAATATTTATATATATTATATATATATATATATATATATATATATATATATATATATACACACACACGCACAAAATATATATATACACATATATATATATATACACACACACACAGTAGAATCTCCCAATCGCAGACACTCATGGGGAATAAAAAACAAAAAAGGGCCTGCTGTTGAGAGAGGTCCCCTATTGGGAAAAAAGGCTCAAAAACCTTTCTGAATGACCAAATACTGTACTGTACTAACTCCAGAGTGTAATTACCTATAAAACATGATAAAAAGAAATATTACAGTAAAATCTCCCAGTGCCTTTTTATGTCCCCTATCCCCCAATCATTTCTTCCACCCCTTATACCCCAAGAGGAAAGGGGGGGGGGGGAAATCAGGGAAGGAGGGGGGTGAATGATGAGGCCAGTAGATGTACAGAAGCAGAAGTCCACTGTTTAAACAGCGGTCTTCTGCTTCCGTGCTGGGGTTGCTGCAGGGGGCTGCAGTAGGGGCAGGGGCCCCTTGGAAATCTGGGCCCCTTACTGGGATATTGGCTGTACCCCCTGACGGCGACCCTGTGTACAAGGTAGGGCCGGCACATAAGCCTGGTTGTCCCCTATTGGGAGTGTCTGCATCAACTATTGGGAGTGTGCAAATACATTGTCTTATGGGACTCTACCGGGGAATTAAAAACTGTCCGCTATTGGGAGGTGTCCCCTATTGGGAGGTGTCCACTATTGGGAGGTGTCCCCTATTGGGAGATTTCAGTGTATAATAATATATATATTACACATATACAGACACAGACAGGTAGTGCAGGTGACCCTGCTGATAACCTAGTCCTTTTCTGTGCTCTGGTTCTCCCGCAATCTTCCGCTGTATTTTCCTTTCTGGGGCCAACTTGGAGCATGGACAGAGCTTATTGACGTCACTGCTGCTGTTTGCTAGCAGCGGGACCCAGTAGAGAAGCAGCAGCAGTGACATCACTAAGCTGCGCACATGCTCAAAGTCGGCCCCAGAACGGAAAATACAGCGGAAGAACCAGAGCACGGAACGGGACCAGGTGAGTATTGTTGTCTGCAGTGTCAACTGCACTGTCTGTACCGACAGGTTAGTGTAGGTGACACTGATTACAGATTTCCTTTAAAGGGGTACTCCGGTGGAAAATTATTATTATTATTATTATTATTTTTTTTTTTTTATCAGCTGGTGCTAGAAAGTTAAACAGATTTGTAAATTACTTCTACTGAAAAAAATCTTTATCCTTCCAGTACTTTTTACCAGCTGTATGCTACAGAGGAAATTTTTTGCTTTTTGAATGTCTTTTTTGTCTTGTCCACAGTGCTCTCTGCTGACACCTGATGATCGTATCAGGAACTGTCCAGAGCAGGAGAAAATCCCCACAGCAAACCTATGCTGCTCTGGACAGTTCCTGACACGGACAGAGGTGTCAGCAGAGAGCACTGTGGACAAGATAAAAAAGAAATGCAGAAACAAAGAATTTCCTTTGTAGCATACAACTGCTAATAAGTACTGGAAGGATAAAGATTGTTTAATAGAAGTAATTTACAAATCTATTTAAACTTTCTGGCACCAGTTCATTTAAAAAAAAAAAAAAAAAAAAAAGTTTTCCCACTGGAGTACCCCTTTAATAGCCAACGCTATGCTGCCTTTTTTTTTATTTATTTATTTATTTTTTAACCAAAAAGTGGTATTCTGGGGTTTATTGAGGGGGATATCCAGGACTGAAAAAAAACTTATCCCCTATCCTAAAGATAGGGGATAAGTTTCAGATCACGGGGGATCCAACCGCTGGGACCCCCGCGCTTTCCCGTACAGAGCCCCTTCTCTCTGGCCAGAGAGCGCGAGTTGACCACCGCACGAAGCAGCAGCCGACACGCCCCCTCAATACAGCGCTATGGCAGAGCCGGAGATTGCCAAAGGCAGCGTTGTATTGAGGAGGTGTGTCAGCCACCACTTTGTGGGGCGATCGACATGCCTCCTTCCCATAGACTGCCGGGGCCCCATACGGGAGATAGCGGGGGTCGCAGCGGACGGACCCCCCTACGATCAAAAGCTTAAGTTTTTCAATCCTAGATAGTTCCTTTAACTTTGCATAATGGGCAGGATAGTTTACATTTATGAGAAAAAGGATTGGAGAGGCTCTTACCAAACTAGCGACCTATGACCTGAGCTACCCAAATAACACCTATACCCACGGTATCGAACAATAAATACAATGGTAAAGAAATTGGGGCTCAGGGTCAACAAATATTTAATAAAACGTTTTTATTTAGGTAAAAATGATAAATAATGAATATAGTAGTGGTCTGTGACTCACAACTGTTGACCTACAAGGGCCCTGAGAGTAACAGACCACTACTATATTCATTGTTTATCATTTTTACCTAAACAAAAACTTTTTATCCAATATTCATTGACCCTGAGCCCCAATTTCTTTACCATTAGTTAAAATTTATGTTCGTTCTACATTTACTTGCTGTACAGCTCTGCAGCGAATCATCCACTTTTTTCATGTTTATATGTTCCCCCAGGTTCACCATTCAGTTGCGGTATAGATGTCATCTGTCTCGAGCCGATTGCACGATCCTGATGTTCAGCTCATGTCAAGGGGCTTGGCTTCTTGTCTTTTTTGATAAGTCAGCCCCCTGATGACATGTGCAGTCCATCTGTATGACCCAATGTGCAGTCCATCAGTATGACCCAGCACGCATCATCAGGGAGCTGGCTTGTCAGGAAAGACAAGAAGAAGCCAAGCCCTTTGACATCAGCTGTTTCGAGCCGCAAAGAATCTCGGAATCGGCTCAAGATAAACGACATAGAAACCAGATACCACAACAGAATGCTGAACTTGGGGGACCGTATAAACGTGGAAAATCTGCCGCAGAGTAAATGTAGAACTAACATAACTTTGCATAATGGGCAGCATAGTTAGTAAACCCTGGAATACCACTTTAAATCACCAAGCCCAATATTTAAAATCTGGCACGTGTCTCTAAGTGGTAATAACTTTGGCATGTTTCACTGAGCAACCTAATTCTTAGTAGGGCTGGGCGGTATACTGGTTCACACCGAATACCGACATTTTTGTGCTACACAATATGAATTTTAACCAATACCGCAATGCTGGTTTGGGAATACCGCTATATACCGTGGAACCGCCATAAGTTACAAAAATACCGCAATACACATATTTGGCCATACCGCCCAGCCCTAATTCGAAGATCATTTTTTCTTGACATATTGTACTTTATATTAGTGGTAAATCTTTGTTGATACATGCAGCATTTGTGAAAAATTTCAAAATATTGTGAAAAATTTTAACAATTTTGGAGTTTATTTTAAATATTTTTTTATGGCATTCACTGTGGTAAAAATTATATTATTTATTCTGTGAGTTGGTACGATTATGGCAATGCCCAATTTTTTTCTTTTTGTTGCCCTATTATTTTTTGCAGGACGAGCTGTACTTTTTATTGGTACCATTTGTGCGATACATGCTACCTTTTGATCTTTTTTATTCCATGTTTTAATCATGTCAGATAATACAGAGCTTTATTGGGAAAGGGGCATTTTATTTTTTTACCTTTTATTTTACTTTTTTTTTTTACTTTTTAACCGTTATACTAAACTGCAGCACGGTATCCCTGTCAGCATCACATTGACATTAAGCCTGTGCAATCCATCCTATGACTCGACCTCACAGGCTGCCATCAGTGGGCCTCCTGCTGCCATGGTAACCAACACGACCCAGTGATCGCATCACAGGGTCGCAGTAGGGGAACAAGGGGACCCTCCTCCCCCTGTCAATCCTATAGATGCCTTGATCAGTACTGATCACGGAACCTATAGAGTTTAAGCAGCTGAGACCGGTGTGATCCCGGCCTCAGCAGCTGTGGGGTGACCCAGGTCCTGCCGCCGATCTCCTGCAGTGCACGAGATCGCTAGAAGGTATGCATACGTCCAGTAACACAAACATGTTAGCAACTGGGACGTATGCATAGCTCCTACAGCGGAAGGGGTTAAATTTGTCATTACTTGGAAAGGACGTCAGCTTTTAGTGCTGCAATTGTTTATCACGTTTCACAATTCTGTGCAGACAGCGATGCCAAAGTCATTTTGCCTTGGCTAGAGTGTTTTATTGGGATGACTGACTTGTCAGACCTAGACCCACACATAAGGTGCACTGGTTATATACTGCAGAACCCCATGAACTTCTGTACATTTCTGTTGTCAATACTATTCTGAAATATTTATCTTAAGATGTTATGCAGCTCTGATCGGTTACTGAGACATCTAAAAAATCTCAACCTCTCAAGGAACTGCATTGTCCTTAGGCTTTTATCTAAGATTTCTGTATTGCGTTGGTAGCATGGTTATTACTGGTTTCTTTGTAGCACTGTTGTCTTAGGTTTGTAGCCAACTTAGTCCGTACTACATATGAATACATTTCTGGGAAGCCAACGTTTAATCCAAAGAAGCCCTAGTGGGATCATTTAAATTTTGCGATATGTTCAGGTTCACAAAGACCCCCTACTAATGCCAACTTCTCAATGACATGTCAGAAGACAATCAAAGCTGCACAGATAAACACAGTATCATTATTATATAAGTTTTTACCAACCAGGGTGCCTCCAGCTGTTGCAAAACTGCAACTTCTAGCATGCCCGGACAGCCTTTGGCTGTCCGGGCATGCTGGGAGTTTGTTATGCAACAGCTGGAGGCTCCCTGGTTGGGAAACACTGGTTTATAATAATATTCCTACTATAGTAATAGCATATTACTATAGTAAAGTAATTAAGCATCCCTCTTGCTAAATAACATTATATAAAGTATCTCAAATACATCTTGCCCAGTGTAAATGAACAAAGAAAAAACTTCTCACTTGCTGCATGTCTTACCATATCCTGCCATGGAGCTTCCACTGCCTCCGTTTACAATGTCTTTATTCTCTTCAGCCAAGGCTTTCACATATCTTCTGCTCAGGTCTAAGATCTGCTCTCTGAGCTCGGTGCTGCTCTGGTGCCTGGGATACTGAATGGTGTATCGTAGCAACATGAGGCCCCAAATGAATCCAAAGGCAAGTAGTATAATGCTCAGTTTCTGAGATACAGACTTTCTGGAGAATGTTAAATACATGTTACTTCACCCTCTGCTCCACTTCCACTGGAAATCTACTTCTTCTCAAGAGGTCACACACAGAACAAAACCGAAGGGAAAGCGGTCACGTGTACTGTTCATTTTAGGAAACTTCTCTTCCTCAAAAATTCTCAAGCTGCTTCTGAAATACAAAAAAAAAAAAATTACAAAAATTAAGAGCCTTTCTTCAGATCTGGTCCACAGGATCAGAAACAAAACTAGAATAAACCCATCCAGCAGAGTTCCTACATTTAGGGTAGGGTCACACGTGCCGTATATTGCTGTGTATTTGCTGCTGCGTATTTTCCTACCCGTCAAAGTCAAGACTGGGATCCCACATTTTCATCAGTTTCATCAGAATTTGGTCAGTGTCTTTTTCTTCACACGATTGAATTTACGTGCAGAATTCTGCACAGACATTTCGCAGCAGCAGAGTCCGATTAATTTTAATGGGATTCTGCTGCACTGTTCACATAGTCATATCCATTCTTTCTGCAGAGTCTGCAATTAAAATGCATTGCAGTCTACGAGACAGCGCATATCCAAACAATCCCAGCGCTTGAACTTTCTGCCGGCACTTGGGTCGATGGAATGTCTGCACGGAAATTTTCTGTGCGGACATTCCACCATGTGACCATATGTATACACAAAAAATGCCTATTCAAATATACGACCCTACGCTTGATATGGTATCACACAAGAAGAACAAGGTGTATGCAGATAAAGTACAAATGTAAATTTTATTAAACATAACTGCAATCATAGACATACATTTAAAACCAACTAAAATAAAAATACAATTACAATCATCAGGAATTACAAACAGATAAGTCTGCCCAATGTAGAAACGGTGGTCCCCAGAACTACAGAATATATAAGAGGTATCAAATAATGTAATATGGGATTATCGGTCACTATCAACACTGGTGGCCGCAGTAAAGACAACCTTGGTAGGGATATATAAGCCCGCATATACCGTTTAGAAAGGTATAACAAGATGACCCATATTTAGGAGTCTACCCATTGTGCTGTTTACACAAATGCAGAGCAATATTTACCTAGTGGAGATACGACAGGACCTCAGACACCCAACGTTTTGCTATATCGGCTTCTACCGTGGCGTAGTCAAAGGGGGTAATGGACCTTCTATATAAATCTAAAGTGAACCAACCACTGAAAACTAATTATGAAATGTGTCATCAAAGAAAACGCGGCATCATCACTGAGATCGTGAGAGCCCCGAATGCCGTACAGGGCATATCACGAGAAAACGCTCATTAACTAGATTAGAATGTGTACTCCGCCCAGTAGAGCGTGTCATCGCCATTCCGATAGCTACCTGGATCATGTGTTCCGCCGGTCATATACGTCATGCCACTGCAGATCACGAGGTAACGGCCTAGTCACGAGACCCCCGAGTCACATGACAACTTGCTCTCGGGAATCGCAAGACTAAACCGCTGTATTACTGAATGGGACTATAACCGCTTAAGGACCAAGCCCCTTATGACCTTCAGGACCAGGCCAATTTTATTTTTGCGTTTTCGTTTTTCCTCCTCGCCTTCTAAAATCCATAACTCTTTTATATTTCTATCTATAGACCCATATAAGGGCTTGTTTTTTTTGCATGACCAATTGTACTTTAATGAAACCTCAACATTTTACCATAAAATGTACGGCAAATTCCCCCCCAATTTTTTTTTTTTTTAGGGAGGAAATGTACCGTATTTATCGGGGTATACCACGCACCGGCCTATAACACGCACCCTCATTTTACCAAGGATATTTGGGTAAAAAAAGTTTTTTACCCAAATATCCATGGTAAAATGAGGGTGCGTGTGTGCGCGTGTATACCCCGATATACCCCCAGGAAAGGCAGGGGGAGAGAGGCCGTCGCTGCCCGCTTCTCTCCCCCTGCCTTTCCTGGGGTCTAGAGCGCTGCTGTCGGCCCTTCTCACCCCCTGGCTATCGGCGCCGCTGCCCGTTCTGTCCCCCTGACTATCGGTGCCGGCGCCGCTGCCCCGTTGCCTCCCCCCATCCCCGGTGGCATAATTACCTGAGTGGGGTCCGCGCTGCTGCAGGCCTCCGGCGTGCGTCCCCTGCGTCGTTGCTATGCACGGCACGGCGCACTGACGTCATGCGCCGTGCCGTTCAGCGCATAGCAACGACGCCGGGGACGCACGCCGGAGGCCTGCAGCAGCGCGGACCCGACTCAGGTAATTATGCCACCGGGGATGGGGGGAGGCAACGGGGCAGCGGCGCCGGCAATGGGTGCCGCTGCCCCTTCTCTCCCCCTGGCTGTCGGCGCCGCTTCTCTCCCCCTGGCTATCGGCGCCGGCAATGGGGCGCCGGCACAGATAGTCAGGGGGACAGAACGGGCAGCGGCGGCGCCGATAGCCAGGAGGTGAGAAGGGCCGACAGCAGCGCTCTAGACCCCAGGAAAGGCAGGGGGAGAGAAGCGGGCAGCGACGGCCTCTCTCCCCCTGCCTTTCCTGGGGGTGTATCGGCGTAGAACACGCACACAGACTTTAGGCTAAAAATTTTAGCCTAAAAAGTGCGTGTTATACGCCGATAAATACGGTAAATGAAAACCACAATTTTGCACATTTTGGAGGTTTTCGTTTTCACACTATACACTTTACAGTAAAAATGACGTGTTCTTTATTTTGTGGGTCAATACGAATAACATGATACCGATGGGTAGATACTTTTTTTTATTTTTATATTTTTTTTTAAGCTGTACAAAAATATAAATCTAAAACTTTTTGTACAAAATCAGTAATGTAAAATCGACCTATTTTGACCACCTATAACTTTTTCATTTTTTCGTACATAGGGAGGTATGAGGGCTCATTTTTTGCGCCGTCATCTGTACTTTTTAATCGATACCAAATTTGCATATATAAAACTTTTAGATCATTTTTTATAAATTTTTTTTTGGAATAAAATGTGACAAAAAAGCAGCATTTTTGGACTTTTATTTTTTACGTTTACGCCATTCACCATACGTGATCATTAACATTATATTTTGATAGTTTGGACATTTACGCACGCGGCGATACCAAATATGTTTATTAAAAAGAAACAAATTACTTTTTTGGGGGGTAAAATGGGAAAAACGGACAATTTTCATTGGGGGAGGGGATTTTTCCCTTTTGATATTTTTAAATTTTTCATCTTTTTTTTTTAAACACTTTTTATGTCCCATAGGGGACTATCTATAGCAATCATTTGGTTGATAATACTGTTCACTGCTATGCGTAGGACATAGCACTGATCAGTATTATCGGCTATCTTCTGCTCTGGTCTGTTTGATCTCAGACCAGAGCAGGAGACACCGGGAGGACTGACGGAGGCAGGTGAGTGGACCTCCAGCCGACATTACAGATGATCGGATCACCGCGGCAGCGCTGAGGGCAATCTGATCATCTATTTTTACATGCGCATTGCTACAGATGCCGTGATCTGTACCGATCACAGCATCTGAGGGTTTAATGACGAACATCCGCGTGATTGCGGATGTCGGCCATTACCAGCGGGTCCCCGGTTGCTGAAAGCAGCCGGAACCTGCTGTGTATGATGTGAGCAAGGCTCCGATGCTCGCGGTCATGCAACAAGGCTCAAGATAATGTCCTGCCTAGAATGTGTATGCGATAATGAGTGCACTCAGTGTTAAGATGGTGGATAAATCATAATATTAATGGGGAATTCACTAATGGCCAATTCAGAGACCAAATTGTCATGTGACTCGAGGGTCTCGTGACTAGGCCATTACCTCATGAACTGCAGTTGCATGACGTGTATGACCTGCGGAACACTATGGGAATTGTGATGACATGCTCTATTGCGCGGGAGTATACATTGTACACATCTAGTTAGTTAGTTAGCGCATTCTCACGATATGCCCTGAACGGCATTTGGGGCTCTCGCGATCTCTGTGATGATGACGCGATCTCTCACGATTTCCGTGATGATGATGCATTTCATCATTAGCTTTCAGTGATTGATTCACTATAGATATATAAAGAAGGTCCATTATACCCTTTGACTACACCTCGGAAAAAGCAGATATAGAGAAAACGTTGGGTGTCAGAGGTCCCGTTGTATCCCAACTAGGTAAATATTGCTCTGCATTTATGTAATCTGCACAATAGATAGACTCCTAAATATGGGTCATCTTGTTATACCTTTCTAAAGGGTAAATGTGAGCTTATACTGTATATACCTACTAAAGTTGTCTTTACTGCTGGCCACCAGTGTTGATAGTGACCGATAATCACATATTACATTATTTTACGTCTCATATATTCTATAGTTCTGGGGATCTCCGTTTTTTTACATTATATAGACTTATCTCTGTTTTTAATTCCTGATTATTGTAATTGTATTTTTATTTTAGTTGGTTTTAAATGTATGTCTATGATTGAAGTTATGTTTAATAAAATTTACATTTGTACTTGATCTTTATACGCCTTGTTCTTCTTGTGTGACACAATGTGAACATAGCCTAAGGCTAGACATAGATGTTAGATCTATTTTTGCTTCAACAAAAATTGCCTTGCCTAGATAGATTGGCTGTCTTCTCAGAGATACTGTAGCCTCTCCGACTCAGGCAACCTTGTGAGCCATGAGCCCTTCCTCTACTCTCTTCTATTTTTTTTTTTTTTTATGTAGTCTGCCGTGACACATGCCGTTCTTTTACCTATCCGACCAGTTAGGGTTCCTTCATGTCATGTTCTCTCCTGCTTATGTATCTGTTGCATTTCTCCTTTTGTACATTTACCTTTGGGGCTTCCATGCTCTGCTTCTGGCACTTTAGTGTTCCCACAGCTGGTTGGATTAGTTTCCATACATAGCTGTTGCTGTGTCGTGTGTGTGCTGTGTCTTCTTGTCTATGTCACCATTCATTTACTACCATTTGGGCGATGTGCCTACCGCCAATTGTTTTATATTTTTTTTCTGTTCCTGTTTTTGTCAATATGCAAACATTTATAAAACTTCTAATGAGAAAAAAAAATTGCCTTGCCTACACTCTAGGCAACCACAAATACACATGCACACTCAAGTTAAAAGGGATTTGCCCATGAATACAAGTTATCCCCTATACTCAGGATAGGGAAAAACAAATTACTCTTACCGACAAGCTCACGACGGCACCCATGGAGAGACCGCCCCCTCATCCGCGGGACAGGAAACAGGATCAGAAACAACTTGCATATAAAAGGGATGACACAGGCTGCTATTCCCCTCGGAGGACCGCCCACCGAAGTTGCTGGATGTCCCAGCTCTCTGGCACAGGTGGCCGTTCTAAGGTACCAGCTCGCGATGCTGGAGGTTAACAGGCCCAGAACTGACATAGCCAACCTTACTGAAATCTCCCGCGGTTCAAACAACTGAGAAACCCTCTTCTGAACCAGAGCTACTTTGGACTGAGGAAAAACAGAGAATTTAGCCCTATCCTTAGGAAGAAGCATATTTGGAAAAGAACTAGCTGGGATTTCTCTAGATTTACTTCCAGACCTAATTTCAGTGAAGATCTCTCTACCTCTCTTTTGGCCTCTCCAATCTTTGGTCCTAAATGAACCCCTACGAAGATCCCCCCCCCCCTCCCTCTCCCCCTCCCCTGAAAGGGCTTTTTATTCTGGGAGGGAAAGGAAAGAACATATGGGAAACTTTTCTTCCTATCAGAGGCCTTTTTCAAAACTTGATCCAATTCTTTACTAGGGATCGACTGATTATTGGTTTGGTCGATATTCATTATTTCGGACATTATCGCTATCGCCAATTACCTTGCCGATAGCAAGCGGTCTCTGGCCCTGCACAAGCCGTTTTAAATCATTGATCTTCAGCGGCTTCTGTGGGGCGGGAAATAGCCGATAACTTATACCGGAATACCGGTATAAGTTATCGGCTATCGACCTGAAAGGTCACAGATTATCGGTATCAGCCTTATAAAAATCAATATCGGTCGATCCCTACTTTTTACCAAACAGCTTTAAGGTATCTGCAGAAGCATCTGAAATAATGTCTGCTGCTGCCGCTGAAGAAAGGATTGATTGTAATAGCTGTTCTCTTGGGGTACCATCTCTGATTTGATCCCCAGCTGATCAATCCAGCCGCTTAGAGATCTGGCTACTGATGTGGTAGCAATCACGGGTCTAAAAAAGGAGCCAGCAGCTGCCTTCCAGGTCTATTTCAGGAAGCCATCCGCCTACCTATCCAACTGTACCTTTAGAGAACCAGCAACCTCAAATGGTAGGGCAGCTTTTTCTAAGCCATTTTAGCTACAGGTGGACCGATTTTAGGGGATCTGCCCCAATTCACAGAATCCTCTTCTCGAAAAGGATATTTTCTTTTTATAATTCCTGGTACCACAGCAAACTTTTTATCTGGCTTCTGCCATTCAGACTTTATGATAGTAGATAAGGAATCATGAACTGGAAAGGCAATTGTCTTTTTTGGTGTAAAACGCTCAAACATACGGTCTTGCACAGACATGGGCTTGACTTTATCCTCTAGCTTCATAATCGTTCTAACCACTCGAACCAATCCGTCCACATTCTCCGTAAGAAAAAGAGCACCGCTATAATATTCATCCAAAACTTGAGAATCCCCCCTCCAATTCTCCTCCTTCCATCTCAAAATAATCTGCCTCTTTGGTAAGGAAGCCACTTTGGTACTCGCACCCGGCTATACAGAGGACCAAGTCGACATACATGCCCCGATTTCTTCTCTGACTACTTCTTGCATGCTCTTGGTAAATGCTGGAGACACATCCTCCAGAATCTTCTTCACACAGGATTCACAATGCGAACTAATACAAGCAGAATCCAGCTTTTTACTACATAGTACACATTCCTTACTCTTACACTTAGTGTTTTCAGGAGCTTCCTTAGCCTAAAACAGTAAATAGATCCACCATTAAAAAATAAAATAAACCATATGGGACAGTGTCCACTTACCCTACCATAATCTATATTATCAGTGCGGGTTGTTTGTCCCATGTGTCCACGGACTGGAGCGAAGTCCTTCTCCTTTAAAGGAGTAGTCCAGTGGTTAAAAACGTATCCCCTTATCCTAAGGATAGGGGATGAGTTTCAGATCGCGGGGGGTCTGACCGCTGGGGTCCCCCCACAATCACCTGTACAGGGCCCTGGCTCGCTGGCCAGACAGCACCCATTGACCACTGCAGGAAGCAGCGGCTGACACACCCCCTCAATACAACTCTATGGCAGAGCCTGAGATTGCCAAAGGCACCACTGGATATCTCCTTTAAAGGAGATATCCCATGCAGCAAAGAAAAAAAATACCTAGCCATTCCATAGTATATTCACCTACCACCTCTCTGACATGTTTGTGATTTTTTTTCCGGCCCCCATTCACCGGCTATTCAGCTCATAAATTCCAGTTACTTCCTGGTTATGGTGGCTATGCCTGTGATCTCAAAGACTACATTTCCCTACATGCACTGCTCACATTTCCTGCTCTCAGCTGCCTGAGCAGAGAGCTTGTTACCACCCCTAACTTATGTTAGTCACTCCCACAGCTCTGCTAGTCACTCCCACATAACACTGAGCTCCAATCATAGCCCTATACAGCAGGGTGACCACATAACACTGAGCTCCAATCATAGCCCTATACAGCAGGGTGGCCACGAGGAAACAAACTAATCTCAGTGCTCAGAGAGAGGGACCCTGGAGTTGAAGCTGCAGTTTTACACTGTAAAATCACTCCCTCCCCCTCCTCCTCTCAGTGAAACAGCTTTACAGTGGCACAATCACCTCCCTCCTTCTCTGCCCTGCACTCCTCTCCTCTCTCCCCAGTGCTCAGTGTGACAGCTCTACACTGGCAGCCCCCTCCCCCCTCTCCTCCGTTCTCAGTGTGAAAACATTAGCAAGGAGAGGGGAGAGAATCAGCCTGTTTGCTGGGGCTGCTATGATCTGAATCAGCCGCATATAGGCAGTGCTGCTCAGCCAATCACTGCAGAACAGAGGGAGGACAGTGTGAATATTCATCAGATGGGAGGGGCTAAGGCCGAGCACAGGGAGCTCTCTGCAGCACAGGGGTTTTCTGGGTAATTGTCACGTCACGGCCCCGGGATGCTGCTGATAACAGCCTGAATAGGGGGTCGCAAGTCATGAAAACCTGGAACAGCTGAATTTCCTGTCAGACAGAAGAATGCAGAAAAAGCTTGTTTCTAAGCAGCATTGGTAATGGAAGTGATTTACAAACCTATATAAAACTTTACTTTCTGCACTAAAAACTGAACAATTTTTTACTGTGAGACTTGTCCTTTAAGGTCTGGAGGTGTCCTGGGACTGGCTGGGCACTTCGGTTTAATACCTTAAGGACCCAGCCCAAATATACCTTAAGGACCCGGACATCTGACCACTGTCACTTCAAGCATTAATAACTCTGGGATGCTTTTACCTTTCATTCTGATTCCGGGATTATTTTTTTCGTGACATATTCTACTTTATGTTAGTGGTAAAATTTTGTCGATACTTGTATCATTTCTTGGTGAAAAATTCCAAAATTTGATGAAAAAATTGAAAATTTAGCTTGAAGCTCTCTGCTTATAAGGAAAATGGATATTCCAAATAAATTATACATTGATTCACATATACATTATGTCTACTTTATGACTGCATCATAAAGTTAACATGTTTTTACTTTTGGAAGACATCAGAGAGCTTCAAAGTTCAGCAGCAATTTTCAAATTTTTCACAAAATTTTCAAAATCGCAATTTTTCAGGGACCAGTTTAGTTTTGAAGTGGATTTGAGGGGCCTTCATACTAGAAATACCCCATAAATGACCCAATTATAAAAACTGCACCCCTCAAAGTATTCAAAATGACATTCAGTAAGTGTATTAACCCTTTAGGTGTTTCACAGGAATAGCAGCAAAGTGAAGGAGAAAATTCAAAATCTTCATTTTTTACACTCGCATGCTTGTAGACCCAGTTTTTGAATTTTTACAAGTGGTAATAGGAGAAAAAGCCCCCAAAATTTGTAACCCAATTTCTCTCGAGTAAGGAAATACCTCATATGTGTATGTCAAGTGTTCGGCGGGCGAAGTAGAGGGCTCAGAAGGGAAGGAGCGACAATGGGATTTTGGAGAGTGAATTTTTCTGAAATGGTTTTTGGGGGGCATGTCACATTTAGGAAGCCCCTATGGTGCCAGAACAGCAGAAATCCACACATGGCATACCATTTTGGAAACTACACCCCTCAAGGCATGTAACAAGGGGTCCAGTTAGCCTTAACACCCCACAGGTGTTTGACGACTTTTAGTTAAAGTTGGATGTGTTAATGAAAAAAAAATGTTTTTTTTTACTAAAATGCAGTTTTTCCCCTAAATTTTACATTTTTACAAGGGGTAATAGGAGAAAATGACCCCCAAAATTTGTAACCCCATTTCTGGAAATACCCCATGTTATGATGTAAAATTCTCTGCTGGCGAACTACAATGCTCAGAAGAGGAGGAGCGCCATTGAGCTTTTGGAAAGAGAATTCGTTTGGAATGGTAGTCAGGGGCCATGTGCGTTTACAAAGCCCCCCGTGGTGCCAGAACAGTGGACCCCCCCACATGTGACCCCATTTTGGAAACTACACCCATCACAGAATTTAAAAAGGGGTGCAGTGAGTATTTACACCCCACTGACGTTTGACAGATCTTTGGAACATTGGGCTGTGCAAATGAAAAATTAATTTTTTCATTTTTACGGACCACTGTTCCAAAAATCTGTCAGACACCTGTGGGGCGTAAATTCTCAATGTAACCCTTATTACATTACATGAGGGGTGTAGTTTCCAAAATGGGGTCACATGTGTCGGGGGTCTATTGTTCTGGCACTATGGGGGCTTTGTAAACACATGTGGCCTTCAATTCCGGACAAAGTTTCTCTTCAAAATCCCAATGGCGCTCCTTCTCTTCTGAGCATTGTAGTTCGCCACAGAGCACTTTAAATTCACATATGGGGTATGTTCTTACTCAGAAGAGATGGGGTTACAAATTTGGGGGGGCTTTTTTCCTATTTTCCCTTGTGAAAATGAAAAATTTAGGGTAACACCAGCATTTTAGTGAAAAAAAAATTTCTTCATTTTCCCATCCAACTTTAATGAAAATTCGTCAAACACCTGTGGGGTGTTAAGGCTCACTATAAGCCTTGTTACATTCCGTAAGGGGTGTAGTTTCCAAAATGGTAAAGCAGTAAAAGACCCCCAAAATTTGTAGTGCAATTTCTCCCGAGTACAGAGATACCCCATATGTGGCCCTAAACTGTTTCCTTGAAATACGACAGGGCTCCGAAGTGAGAGAGCGCCATGCGCATTTGAGGACTAAATTACGGATTGCATTGGGGTGGACATAGGGGTATTCTACACCAGTGATTCCCAAACAGGGTGCCTCCAGCTGTTGCTAAACTCCCAGCATGCCTGGACACTCAGTGGCTGTCCAGAAATGCTGGGAGTTGTTGTTTTGCAGCAGCTGGAGGCTCCGTTTTGGAAACACTGCCGTACAAGAAGTTTTACATTTTTATTGGGGGGGGGAGACAGTGTAAGGGGGTGTATATGTTGAGTTTTACCCTTTATTATGTGTTAGTGTAGTGTAGCGTTTTTAGGGTACTTTCGCACTGTCGGGTTACGGTGAGTTTCCCGCTAGGAGTTTGCGCTGCGGCGAAAAATTTGCCGCAGCCCAAACTTGAAGCAGGAAATTTACTGTAAACCTGCCCCTGTACATTCACATGGGGGGGGGGGGGGCAAACCTCCAGCTGTTTCAAAACTACAACTCCCAGCATGTACTGACAGACCATGCATGCTGGGAGTTGTACTTTTGCAACAGCTGGAGGCACACTGGTTGGAAAACATTCAGTTAGGTTCTGTTACCTAACTCAGTATTTTCCAGCCAGTGTGCCTCCAGCTGTTAAAAAACTACAACTCCCAGCATGTACTAATCACCGAAGGGCATGCTGGGAGATGTAGTTATGCAACAGCTGGAGGTACCCAACTACAACTCCCAGCACGCTGAGACAGCTGTTTGTTGTCTGGGCATGCTGGGATTTGCAGTTTTGCAACATCTGGAGGGCTACAGTTTTTAGACCAGTGCACAGTGATCTCCAAAATGTGGACCTCCAGATGTTGCAAAACTACAACTCCCAGCATGCCCAGATAACAAACAGCTATGTGGGCAAGCTAGGAGTTGTAGTTTTGCAAGATATGGAGGGATATAGTTTAGAGACCACTGTATAGTCTTGGCACTAGGCAAAGTCAGAAGTTTGTGAAAAGGACAGTTGTCCTATTGCCTCATCCAAAGTTATATCCTGTTTGTACAGATAAGGGGCTGTGTTTGCCTTTTCTGGCTCCTCTCAATTTATTGCTGTAACATAATACATTGTTGTCTGTGGTTCTTCTTTTAATTCTTTAATAAAAGATTAAAGGATATGTATCCTATAAACCCTATTTATTCTTTACGACTTTTTGCTAGCCCTTGTAGTCCTTGGTGAGATAATCAGCCGCACAAATCTCTGTCATCTACGATATGTCAGTAAAGGTAAAATGCGTTGGCCTGGAGCCACTGTACCTTACTTTTAGCTGTGAGAAGTAGGTCAGGACTGTTTGCTGCTTCTGAATGTGAATGAGAACGATGGCAGAAATGGACAGCAGAGATCTTGAAGCTGGTGAGGAAGTGAAACACAACATACATGAGAAATTTGCATAACTTTTCATTTTACAACAATTACACTAAATTACTGTATATTAACACTAAAAAGTAAGCTCATAGGTTGGGCATTATGAGTGAAAATAGAATCCGCAACATATGTCAGTAACATATGTAGAGAGATATACAATGCAGATACTCTCTACCTATCCGTGTATGGCAGAACGAACCAAGCTTTCCTGAGACTCATGACTAAGTACAAAACAGCACTAAGCACTATTTACTGAGTAAACACCCTTATAACTATGGCTTCAGTCAACACTGATCTCCGCAGCACACAACATAAAACGGACATTCCCCCCCCCCCCCCCCCCCCCCCCCCACCCACGTGCCATGAACAGAATTACAGCCTAATCGTGGTAAAATAATCTTTTCTATTATTTCGTCTACTGTTGTGCTCCAACCTTCAGCTCCATTTAGCAGAACAGCTGGATTTGTGTTGAAAGCAGCAAAAAGCTTGTTTAATGATTTAACTGCTGGATGGCTCCAATAATCTGTCTGCGGTAAAACCTTTATTCTTCTCCATTCACGTCCATCAGCGGCCTCAAAGCCATTATGTCCTTACACACTTGTGAACTGTACAAAAGAACAACCCTTACCTACTGTGGATGGACATTCATCATATCTGGGAGGAAGCCAACTAAATGTTTCTACATGGCATCTAGAGAAATGTCCTGCTTCATAAATGAAGAAATAAATAAAGCTTATGGTACTTCTCTACAAAAGGACATTATTTCTCAAGTAGATTTACTACAGTTTAATCCACAACGACCTATTTATTACTCCTATCACCAGGCAGCATCACTTTGCAATGTGCTCATCAGGTCTGAAATGAAATCTTGTATTTTCATTAAAAATAGATGTTGTTAAACGGAGCAGAAAAAAAAACCATAGTGAGAATTCAATACTAAGAAGGGCCTTTATATTTATAGAGGATTGAAAGGGCTAATCAAACAAAGCTTTTTATACAAAATATATATATATTTATGAATTTTTTTTTATATACACACACACACATTATATATATATATATATATATATATATATATATATATATATATATATATATATATATATATATATACATACACACATACAAAAAAGGTGTGCTATGTTACTTTATACTTATGGCAGCAGGTTTTCAGAGCCCTACTTGCTGTATCTGACAAGGGCACTTTATTCATTACAAGATGTATCTGAGCCATGAACCAAGCGATCTAGAGTCTAGATCTAGACAGACTACGGGTGCATTCACATCACGTTTTTGCAATACAGTTCCTGTATACGTAGTGCTGGGCGGTATACCGGTATGGATTTTTGCCCATACCACTATACCGGTCGGGCCCCTTCCCCACCCTCCGAGTCAATAAAAAAAATTAAACTTACCCGTAATGGGGGTGGTCCGGGCCATCCTTCCTGTAGTGTCCGGGGGCGTTCCGGGTGGAGGGTGAACTGGTCCGGGCCGTCCTTCTCCGGGGGTCCTCTTCTCCACTCCGGGCAGGCTCCGGCCTAGTACGCTGCATAAACGCTGTCTACGTCAGGTGCGTCGCTGCGCAGCGGCGTCTATGCAGCATTACTAGGCCGGAGCCTGCCCTGAGTGGAGAAGATGACCCCCGGAGAAGAAGGACAGCCCGGACTGGTTCACCCTCCACCAGGAATGCCGCCGGACACTACAGGAAGGATGGATGGCCCGGCTCACCCTCCCCGGACGGTCCCTGCAGCAACTGGGAAGGGGAGTCAGGGTTCTGGGATGGACAGGGGTCTGGGATGGACAGGGGTCTGTATAATATACTATACCTACAGTAGGCCCTCCAGCTGTTGCAAAACAACAACTCCCAGCATGCCGGACAGCCAACGGCTGTCCGGGCATGCTGGGAGTAGTAGTTTTGCAACAGCTGGAGGCACCCCTAGTTGGGAAACACTGGCTCTGGCCGGCTCCTTACATGACAGTGCAGTCAGCCTATCACTGGCCGAGGCAGGACATCGCTGCGGCCGGCGATACGCTGATAGTACTGTGACGTTCCAAACCTAAGAAGCACGGAGCTTAGAAGCACCGGAGGAATGGGACGCCGATACCGGCGCAACAGGGGAATGTAGGAAGGTGAGTTAAAGTTTGTTTTTATTTTAGTTTTTTTCATCTAAGCAATGAATTCTCTCTTCTGTATCTATTCCATGTTTGGGATAAAACGTGCAATGTGTAAACCTGACCCAGCTACAAAGAAAGAAGAGATTTTCCGAACACACAAGGCACTGAACTTTAAACTGGCTAGTACAACACAGCACATTCCAAGAAAACTAGTCTAAATAATAGAAGTAAAAGAAATCATTTCTCAGGAGCAATGGCTTTTCTATCAAGTAGTCTAACCACACCAGGGAAAATAAGTTCTGTGACCTAAGGCTTGGGATTCCATTTAGCGTTATTTATTTATTTAATTTATTTTTTAAAACAGCCACTGCAGTTTATTAGCCAAAGCCAAAGTGTATTAAAAAGGAATGAGAAATATAAAGGAAGGATTAATACCGTATAGAAAGTACAAATAGCTAGTATATGGAGCCAAAGCCAATGGTTAATGAACATCTCTGTTGGTTTCTGAGCCAGTCTGGGTTGTCTAGTTGTGAGAACAGTATTTTCCAAGCAATGTGCCTTCAGCTGTGGCAATTGTTGTTTTGCAACAGCACGTGACACATTGATTGGGAAAAACTATAGAGTGTTGTGAAACTCCCCAGGACACATCTACAGTTTCCTTGCCTTACATTTTCATTTCTGATATAATGACAACAAGGATAACTAATGTGTCCTATCTGTGCTGTTACTGATACAGGGATCTGCACTGTCCTGTATACTATAGAGTTGGAGCACTACATGGATCTCTCCTGTATATTATAAGGCTGGAGCACTACATGGATCTCTCCTGTATATTATAAGGCTGGAGCACTACATGGATCTCTCCTGTATATTATAAGGCTGGAGCACTACATGGATCTCTCCTGTATATTATAAGGCTGGAGCACTACATGGATCTCTCCTGTATATTATAAGGCTGGAGCACTACATGGATCTCTCCTGTATATTATAAGGCTGGAGCACTACATGGATCTCTCCTGCATATTATAAGGCTGGAGCACTACATGGATCTCTCCTGTATATTATAAGGCTGGAGCACTACATGGATCTCTCCTGTATATTATAAGGCTGGAGCACTACATGGATCTCTCCTGTATATTATAAGGCTGGAGCACTACATGGATCTCTCCTGTATATTATAAGGCTGGAGCACTACATGGATCTCTCCTGTATATTATAAGGCTGGAGCACTACATGGATCTCTCCTGTATATTATAAGGCTGGAGCACTACATGGATCTCTCCTGTATATTATAAGGCTGGAGCACTACATGGATCTCTCCTGTATATTATAAGGCTGGAGCACTACATGGATCTCTCCTGTATATTATAAGGCTGGAGCACTACATGGATCTCTCCTGTATATTATAAGGCTGGAGCACTACATGGATCTCTCCTGTATATTATAAGGCTGGAGCACTACATGGATCTGTCCTGTATATTATAAGGCTGGAGCACTACATGGATCTCTCCTGTATATTATAAGGCTGGAGCACTACATGGATCTCTCCTGTATATTATAAGGCTGGAGCACTACATGGATCTCTCCTGTATATTATAAGGCTGGAGCACTACATGGATCTCTCCTGTATATTATAAGGCTGGAGCACTACATGGATCTCTCCTGTATATTATAAGGCTGGAGCACTACATGGATCTCTCCTGTATATTATAAGGCTGGAGCACTACATGGATCTCTCCTGTATATTATAAGGCTGGAGCACTACATGGATCTCTCCTGTATATTATAAGGCTGGAGCACTACATGGATCTCTCCTGTATATTATAAGGCTGGAGCACTACATGGATCTCTCCTGTATATTATAAGGCTGGAGCACTACATGGATCTCTCCTGTATATTATAAGGCTGGAGCACTACATGGATCTCTCCTGTATATTATAAGGCTGGAGCACTACATGGATCTGTCCTGTATATTATAAGGCTGGAGCACTACATGGATCTGTCCTGTATATTATAAGGCTGGAGCACTACATGGATCTGTCCTGTATATTATAAGGCTGGAGCACTACATGGATCTGTCCTGTATATTATAAGGCTGGAGCACTACATGGATCTGTCCTGTATATTATAAGGCTGGAGCACTACATGGATCTGTCCTGTATATTATAAGGCTGGAGCACTACATGGATCTGTCCTGTATATTATAAGGCTGGAGCACTACATGGATCTCTCCTGTATATTATAAGGCTGGAGCACTACATGGATCTCTCCTGTATATTACAAGGCTGGAGCACTACATGGATCTGTCCTGTATATTACAAGGCTGGAGCACTACATGGATCTGTCCTGTATATTACAAGGCTGGAGCACTACATGGATCTGTCCTGTATATTACAAGGCTGGAGCACTACATGGATCTGTCCTGTATATTACAAGGCTGGAGCACTACATGGATCTGTCCTGTATATTACAAGGCTGGAGCACTACATGGATCTGTCCTGTATATTACAAGGCTGGAGCACTACATGGATCTGTCCTGTATATTACAAGGCTGGAGCACTACATGGATCTCTCCTGTATATTACAAGGCTGGAGCACTACATGGATCTCTCCTGTATATTACAAGGCTGGAGCACTACATGGATCTCTCCTGTATATTATAAGGCTGGAGCACTACATGGATCTCTCCTGTATATTATAAGGCTGGAGCACTACATGGATCTCTCCTGTATATTATAAGGCTGGAGCACTACATGGATCTCTCCTGTATATTATAAGGCTGGAGCACTACATGGATCTCTCCTGTATATTATAAGGCTGGAGCACTACATGGATCTCTCCTGTATATTATAAGGCTGGAGCACTACATGGATCTCTCCTGTATATTATAAGGCTGGAGCACTACATGGATCTCTCCTGTATATTATAAGGCTGGAGCACTACATGGATCTCTCCTGTATATTATAAGGCTGGAGCACTACATGGATCTGTCCTGTATATTATAAGGCTGGAGCACTACATGGATCTGTCCTGTATATTATAAGGCTGGAGCACTACATGGATCTCTCCTGTATATTATAAGACTGGAGCACTACATGGATCTGTCCTGTATATTATAAGGCTGGAGCACTACATGGATCTCTCCTGTATATTATAAGGCTGGAGCACTACATGGATCTCTCCTGTATATTATAAGGCTGGAGCACTACATGGATCTCTCCTGTATATTATAAGGCTGGAGCACTACATGGATCTGTCCTGTATATTATAAGGCTGGAGCACTACATGGATCTCTCCTGTATATTATAAGGCTGGAGCACTACATGGATCTCTCCTGTATATTATAAGGCTGGAGCACTACATGGATCTCTCCTGTATATTATAAGGCTGGAGCACTACATGGATCTGTCCTGTATATTATAAGGCTGGAGCACTACATGGATCTCTCCTGTATATTATAAGGCTGGAGCACTACATGGATCTGTCCTGTATATTATAAGGCTGGAGCACTACATGGATCTCTCCTGTATATTATAAGGCTGGAGCACTACATGGATCTCTCCTGTATATTATAAGGCTGGAGCACTACATGGATCTCTCCTGTATATTATAAGGCTGGAGCACTACATGGATCTCTCCTGTATATTATAAGGCTGGAGCACTACATGGATCTCTCCTGTATATTATAAGGCTGGAGCACTACATGGATCTCTCCTGTATATTATAAGGCTGGAGCACTACATGGACACAGCGACTTTAGTTCGCCCCATATAGCATTGATCTATATAATGGAGAAGTCCCACAGGATAACATGGGGTTGTACCTGCTTTCCATTGCTCCGGGCAGGGAGAAGAGACGGCAGATGTCAACATCTGTAAAACCCTGTCAGAAGCCGCTGATGTGCAGCATTTGTATCCACCACTATAACCAATACAGCCCTCTTACCCGGATGAGTCTGGTAGGCGGGAGTCTCCCGGTTGTGCCCCGGCTGTAGCCCTCACACTGGCCCTGGGTGTCCGGGCTGTGCTTCCATCTCACCGTGTCCGTGCGCCGCTCCGGCCGCCTCAACTACTCGCCAAACAATGACAAGTGCACAACCAGCCAGAGCACACACTCTTCCTGGGTGAATATGAAAGCCGGCCTGCTATTGGCTGAATCGCACGGCACCTCATGTATCGGAACATGTGATTGGCCAGTCTGTCCGCCCCCCTCCCCGTGCCTCCAGTCTTCCTGTCAGTAATTTCTGGAGGGATAACGAGGGGCAGTCTGTGCCGAGATGTATGGGGGGTGGTCAGGCTGTGCTGAGATGTATGAGGGGCGGTCAGGCTGTGCTGACATGTATGAGGGGCGGTCAGGCTGTGCTGAGATGCATGAGGGGCGGTCAGGCTGTGCTGACATGTATGAGGGGCGGTCAGGCTGTGCTGACATGTATGAGGGGCGGTCAGGCTGTGCTGACATGTATGAGGGGCGGTCAGGCTGTGCTGACATGTATGAGGGGCGGTCAGGCTGTTCTGACATGTATGAGGGGCGGTCAGGCTGTGCTGACATGTATGGGGGGCGGTCAGGCTGTGCTGACATGTATGGGGGGCGGTCAGGCTGTGCTGACATGTATGGGGGGCGGTCAGGCTGTGCTGACATGTATGGGGGGCGGTCAGGCTGTGCTGACATGTATGGGGGGCGGTCAGGCTGTGCTGACATGTATGGGGGGCGGTCAGGCTGTGCTGACATGTATGAGGGGCGGTCAGGCTGTGCTGACATGTATGAGGGGCGGTCAGGCTGTGCTGACATGTATGAGGGGCGGTCAGGCTGTGCTGACATGTATGGGGGGCGGTCAGGCTGTGCTGACATGTATGGGGGGCGGTCAGGCTGTGCTGACATGTATGAGGGGCGGTCAGGCTGTGCTGACATGTATGGGGGGCGGTCAGGCTGTGCTGACATGTATGAGGGGCGGTCAGGCTGTGCTGACATGTATGAGGGGCGGTCAGCCTGTGCTGACATGTATGAGGGGCGGTCAGCCTGTGCTGACATGTATGAGGGGCGGTCAGCCTGTGCTGACATGTATGAGGGGCGGTCAGGCTGTGCTGACATGTATGAGGGGCGGTCAGGCTGTGCTGACATGTATGAGGGGCGGTCAGGCTGTGCTGACATGTATGGGGGGCGGTCAGGCTGTGCTGACATGTATGAGGGGCGGTCAGGCTGTGCTGACATGTATGGGGGGCGGTCAGGCTGTGCTGACATGTATGGGGGGCGGTCAGCCTGTGCTGACATGTATGGGGGGCGGTCAGCCTGTGCTGACATGTATGGGGGGCGGTCAGGCTGTGCTGACATGTATGGGGGGCGGTCAGGCTGTGCTGACATGTATGAGGGGCGGTCAGCCTGTGCTGACATGTATGAGGGGCGGTCAGGCTGTGCTGACATGTATGAGGGGCGGTCGGCCTGTGCTGACATGTATGAGGGGCGGTCAGCCTGTGCTGACATGTATGAGGGGCGGTCAGCCTGTGCTGACATGTATGAGGGGCGTCAGGCTGTTCCCCCTGAAGTACAGCTGTTTGGGATGCCGCGATTATACCGCGGCGATCCCGAACAGCTCCCTGAGCTAACCGGCACATTTTACTTTCACTTTTAGCCGTGCGGCTCAGCTTTGAGCGCGCGGCTAAAGGGTTAATAGGGCACGATCAGTGCCTCGCGCTATTAGCGGTGGGTCCCGGCTTCACTATGACGCCGGGCCCGCCATGATATGATGCGGGGTTACCGTGTAACCCCGCGTTATATCACGGGAGCGGGACTAGGGGCGTAAGTTTACGCCCTTGGTCCTTAACAGGTTAAAGGGGTACTCCCGTGGAAAACTTTTTTTTTTTTTTTTTTTATCAACTGGTGCCAGAAAGTTAAACAGATTTGTAAATCACTTCTATTAAAAAATCTTAATCCTTCCTGTACTTTTTAGGGGCTGTATACTAAAGAGAAATCCAAAAAAGAAATGCATTTCCTTTGATGTCATGACCACAGTGGTCTCTGCTGACCTCTGCTGTCCATTTTAGGAACTGTCCAAAGCAGGAGAAAATCCCCATAGCAAACATATGCTGCTCTGGACAGTTCCTAAAATGGACAGCAGAGGTCAGCAGAGAGCACTGTGGTCATGACATCAGAGGAAATGCATTTCTTTTTTGGATTTCTCTCTAGTATACAGCCCCTAAAAAGTACTGGAAGGATTAAGATTTTTTTAATAGAAGTGATTTACAAATCTGTTTAACTTTCTGGCACCAGTTGATTTAAAAAAAAGTTTTCCACGGGAGTACCCCTTTAAGGCTGATTTACACACTATGGATTCTTCTAAGAAGCCTATCTACTACAATTGGAGTGAAATTTTTGACCCATTTATCCAGAATAACAGGGACATTTTATCATTGTTGTCTTAAGAAAGTGTGCTTTGAAGTCATTTATTTTTACTTTGGTTTTGCTTACGTGTGACATATTCATCATACTATCGCAGGAAGGTTGATAAATTTGGCCAGGTCTGAGCTGGTGTAGATTTTTGGAGGGGTTTGAATTTTTTTGCGTAATTCGCACTTGATAAATCTGTTACTACTGCAAGTTGAAAACTGAACTTGACTTTTGATTGTAGATTTTTGGTCACAGCCAAAAGTCTCAAAAAAAAAAAAAAAAAAAAAAAAAAAAAAAGGGCTTAGGGCATATGCGATATTTCATGTGTCAACTAAAGGCAAAAAAAAGCTCTAAAGGCAATGATAAATCTCCCCCAACAATTGTGAGAAAAGACACTGATGTTGGACAAGAAGGCCTGGCTCAAAATCATTAATTTCTAAAAAAAAATAAAAAAAATTCCCTTAGTCCAACAGCAGCACACAAATAAAATTGGAACACTTCCCCAAACTATTCCCACAAGTATTTGGATTTCCCTTCAATGTAACTAAGGGGTTTAGGCCAACTCCTGAAAACAAAACTCCTAGTATTAAAGGGGTACTCAGCCCCTAGACATCTTATGTCCTATCCAAAATATAGGGGATAAGATGTCTGATCGCGGGGGTCCTGCCACTGGGAGCCCCTGCAATCTCTCCTGCAGCACCCTGTATAATCTGCTGTAAGGAGCGAAGTTCGCTCCATACCTGATGACGGGCAATCCAGGGGCCGGAATATTGTGACGTTACTGCCCACCCCCTCAATGCATGTCTATGGGAGGGGGCGTGGCAGCCATCACACCCACTCCCAAAGACTTGTATTGATGGAGCGGGGCATGATGTCACAAGGTGGTGGGGCCGTGATGTCACGATACTCCGGCCCCTGTATTGCCCGTCATCAGGCATGGAGCGAACTTTGCTCCATGCAGCAGATGACATGGGGTGTTGCAGAAGAGATCGCGGGACCCCCGAGATCAGACGTATTATCACCTATCCTTTGGATAGGGGTTAAAATGTCTAGGGGTGGAGTACCCCTTTAACCCTTCTCCACCTAACTTTACAGCTGGCACAGTGCAGTTAAGCAGGTACTCTTCTTGCTCGTCCATCAGATATCATCAGATGCAAGATATTGAAGTGTGATTTCTCACTCCATAGAACACGTTTCCACTGCTCCGTGGTCCAGTGGTGGCTTGGTTCACACCAATCCATCTGTCACTTGGCAGTCCTGACCATTACCATCTGCTGTTGCAAGATGTGTGTTCCACTCCCGCACACTCCCATAACGTGTGTTCAATCCCGCCAGCTCCTGCAAACATTTTGTTGCAGCTTTTAGAAATACCCCCCCCCCCCTTGTGCAATCTCATTACCTTCCGTGACATTTTATTACCCTCTTGTGGTAGTATATTACTGCCTTGTGCCAATTCATCAGCCCCCTGCTGCATTTCAGAGGTTTGAGGACTGTGTGGGATTTTGCGGAACCCATTGTATGTTCTGTGACTGCTCGCTCCCGTCTGTTCAAGTTACTCCCACAAGTTTTATACTGGTTCCTGTGGGACCTATAGGATCCCAATCCCATTGCAGTCCTCTACTTGGTAGCTGCTCGGCCATGGAAACCATTGCAAATAAGCATCCCTTTTTAATGGCAGATAGGGAACTACTGACTGCAGTTACTGAGTCAGCAGAGAGAGCATTGGTGACTTTTATACACTATACGGGTCAGCCATCGGTGACCATGTTCTGTAAACTTACATGGTCATGCTATGGTTCCCAAACACTTTCAATTTAAAAAAATATAAAAGCAATTTTAATAATATAAAATAAATAAAAGCAGATTGTGGAAGCTCTAGAAGGGAAGAACTTGCAGGATCTTATTACAGTACCATGCTGGAATTTAGTGAGCCCTTAAAGGGGTGCTTCGCCCCTAGACATCTTATCCCCTATCCGCTGGGGACCCCCACAATCTCTTCTGCGGCACTCCAGATATCCAGTGCATGGCGCGAACTTTGCTCCATGCCAGATGACTGGCAATGTGGGGCAGAGGTCGTGACATCACGAGCCTCCACCGCTGCATCCGACACTCCAAATGAACGCTGGGTGCAGCAGGGAGATCTCATCTTATCCCCCATTCTTTAACCCCTTAACGACCACTGACATAAATGTACGTCCTGGTTTGGCAGGACTTCCCGCACCAGGACGTACATTTACGTCCTGTGTATGACCGCAAGCATTGGAAGGGTGCTCGCGTCATACACGGCTGGTTCTGGCTGCTAGCAGCAGCCGGGGACCCGCCCGTAATGGCCGACATCCGCGATCGCGCGGATGTCCGCCATTAACCCCTCCGATGCCATGATCAATACAGATCACGGCATTGCGGCACTTTGATTGGATGATCGGATCGCCAGCAGCGCTGCCGCGGGGATTCGATCATCCAGCATGACAGCCGGAGGTCCCCTTACCTAGCTCCGGCCGTCTCCCAGGGTCTTCTGCTCTGGTCTGCAATCAAGCAGACCAGAGCAGAAGATCACCGATAATACTGAGCAGTGCCGTGTCCTATGCATAGCACTGCACAGTATTAGCAATCAAACGATTTCTATAGATAGTCCCCTATGGGTACATAAAATGTGTAAAAATAAAAAAATTTAAACAAATTTAAAAAAAAATTATAAAAAAGGTGAAAAATGTAAAAATAAAAAGTAAAAAGAAAGGGAAAAATCCCCTCCCCCAATAAAAATGAAAATTGTCCGTTTTTCCCATTTTACCCCCAAAAAGCGTAATAAAAAAAAAATAAAATAAACATATTTGGTATCGCCGCATGCGTAAATGTCTGAACTATCAAAATATAATGTTAATGATCCCGTACAATGAATGGCGTAAACGTAAAAAATTTAAAAAGCCCAAAAATGTTGCTTTTTTGTCACGTTATTAAAAAAAAATTAATAAAAATCTAAAAGTTTTATATATGCAAATGTGGTACCTAAAAAAAAGGACAGATGACAGCGCAAAAAATGAGCCCTCATACCGCCCTATATACGGAAAAATGAATAAGTTATAGGTGGTCAAAATAGGGCGATTTTAGATTATTGATTTTGTACAGAAAGTTTTAGATTTTTTTTAAGCGGTACAAAAATATAAAAGTATCTAGCTATGGGTATCATTTTAATTGTATTGACCCACAGAATAAAGAACACATGTCATTTCTACCGTAAAGTGTACAGTGTGAAAACAAAACCCTCCAAAATGTGCAAAATTTTGGTTTTCATTTAAATTTCCTCCCTAAAAAACATGTTTTTTTGGGTTCGCCGTACATTTTATGGTAAAATGAGAGCTTTCATAACAAAGTACAATTGGTCATGCAAAAAACAAGCCCTTATATGGGTCTGTACATGGAAATATAAAGGAGTTATGGATTTTACGAAATGGATTTTGGAGTTATGGATTTTATGGAAAAAACGAAAATGCAAAAATAAAATTGGCCTGGTCCTTGAGGTGAAAATGGGCTTGGTCATTAAGGGGTTAAAAACAACCAATTCCAAGCCATTCTTTCACCTATGTTTGTAGAGGCAGACTGCATTGGTAGGTGGCAATGGGAGTGAATGAAAAAGGTGTTTCCCAATATTTGTGTCTATATAATGTACATTTAGCTAACTCACCTCCAGTCTACCAGACATCAGCCACTAGGGGGAGTTCACAGGGTTTGAATTTTATTTTGTTCCCACTGCACTCAATACTACCTGTTCTAGCAAAAAGCTGTTCTATTTCAAGCTGTATAAATAAAATATCATGTAAGTGCAATAACCTGCTCAGCCACTAGATGTCAGCACAAGGTTTTCTTTGGTAAATAAACTATTACACAAATGCTTTTTCTAATGGAGTTGTCTCTTATCTGTATAAATTCACATGATGAAAAGGCTTGTCACTAAATGTACTATCCAGTATGTTGAGGATCTTTATCTCCTCTGACCTGTACATGTCAAATAACTTATGGTAACCCGCCTCACCAAACCAAGGCCCTGTCCTCCCCCCATTTTTTCAGGAAATCTTGGTATTTTGTTCACGCAAAACACTGGCATTTTCCCCCAATTCTTTAAGAAATCTTTGAGTCGCAAAAAAAGCTAAAAAAAAAAAACACCATAGCTAAGGCTCAGTTTCCACACAGGTTTTTATCTGGCATTTATTGGAGAACTACCACTAGTTTTTAAGCCAAAGTCAGAAGTGGATCCAGCAGGAAGATGAAGTATAAGTCCTTCCTTTATATGTCCTATTCCTTTTGAATACATTTCTGACTGGCTCAAAAACTGCAGTGGTAGTATTCCAAAAACTGCCAGATAAAAACCTGTGTGGAAACCGAGCCTTAAACCCATTATTTTTTTTTTAAAAGCCACATCTTGAGAGTATAAAATTAGGCCAATTTTTTTTGTACCGTTTTTTCAAGTAAAAAAAAAATGCCAGCAATAAGTTGTGTGGAGATATAGCCTAAGGCTAGGATTCCACTGAGGTTTTTGCACTGCGCTTTTTTTTGGCTTAAAAAACGTCAGAAAAATTGCTTCTGTTTTTCCCTGCGTGTTGTATTTGCCTTTTTTTTTGGCTCCTTTAGCTTTTTTTTCCAAAATTTGTTGGGTACCAATAAAATAAATAAATAAATAAATAAAAAAGGATGCAGTAGGGATGGAAAAAAATGGGTTTAATGAAATGTTTATTTTTTATAACGAAATTTTTATACATTTTTAATAAAGTGTGTATGTGTGTTTCACTTTTTTTCCTCTATTTTTTAAATTTTTTAGGTAGTACTACTACTTCCAGCATGGAACAGACTGTTCAATGATGGGAGTAGTAGTACCTGTACTAATAGACAGATCGCCCCGGGGTGTCAGTCCTGACACCCGATGCGATTGTCCATAATATAGCAGAGATGTGGAGCGGCTCTACACAGCGCTCACATCTCTGCTCTATACTCCAGCCAGTGATGTGAATAGAACATCACTCATTCATATTTTCCGCCCAGAGTGGTGATTGGCCGGATGGTTGCAGCCAATCACAGCTCTCTGAGGGATATATGAATGAGTGATGTTCTGTTCATATCACTGGCCGGAGTATAGAGCAGAGATACGGAGCACAGGAGAAAGCCGCTCCACATCTCTGCAATAGATAGGACGCTCACAGGGGATGTCAGGAGTGACACTTGCTGTGGTCAGTCCTTAACTGCGGGTACTACTACTCACATCATGGAGCACAATCTGCTCCATGCTGGGAGTTGTAGTACCTGCATTAATAGACAGATCGCAGCAAGTGTCACTTCTGACACCCACTGTGATGCTCCTGTATAATGTATAGATGCGGGCGGCCGCTTTTCTATGGACGTATATATACACCTATTCATATTTCCCGCAGAGAGTTGTGATTGGCTGGAACCATCTGGCCAATCACAGCTCTCTGCGGAAAATATGAATAGGTGTATAAGTCAGTGCAGGGGATCATAGAAGAGCGGCCGCATGTATGAATGATACAGAAGGATCACAACGGACCCGGGCCAATCTGTCAATTAGTACAGGTACTACTACTCCCATCATGGAACAGTGTGTGTTCCATGCTGGGAGTAGTAGTACTACCCAAAAAATGTAAAAAAAAAATAAAAAGTGAAAAACACACACTACACTACATTTTTATTATTGTCGGTTACACTGTTAGTGCCCTGCCCGCCCACATAAATTGATCCCTGTTTAAAAATTTATAAAAATGTAGTTATGAAAATGATACATTTTGTTAAATACAATTTTTTCCATCACTACTGTATCTTTTTTATACATTTTTTTTAATGGTACCCTGCGAATTTTTAATAAAGTCGCTAAAGTCCAAAAAAGAATAAAAACTGCCAGCAAAAACGCCAAAGTTAAAAACCAACATGGCGTTTTTCTTGGCATTTTTGCTCTCCCATAGACTTTTATAGGAGGGAAAAAACACGATTTCTATGCAAAAAAAGCCAAACTAGGTTTTGAATGGCTTTTGGAAAACCTGTCTCTGAGCCCAAAATAGCTGAAAAACGCCAAAAGGATAAAAAAAAAAAAGCCAAACTGAAAAACGCCAAGTAGATCTGGCATTTTGCAGTTTATTATTTACTTGCAGCTAACATCTGGATGTGGCGTTTTTTCACTGAAAAAACGCTGTGCAGCAAAAAGGGGCGTTTTTTTTTTTTATGGCGTTTTTGCTAGAAAATCCTCAGTGGAATTCCAGCCTAAAGGGTAAAAAAAAAACTCCAGAAAAATGCCATGTAGGTCTGGCATTTCACATTTCTCTGTTGATACTAAACTAACATCTGGCCAAAAAACTTTATGTGTTGATTATGGATTCTTTAGTCAGAAATCATGACACTTGGGCCAAAGTGATGTTGGGGGAAGTTGTAAAAAGGAAATAACCCTCCAGTTGGTTAACCCTTTCATACAGGAAATAGTAAAAAAATAAAAAATAAAATAAAAAAGGTACTTTCACATTTTCTGTGGGGCAAAAAACCTTTGTAGCCAAATAAAACACCAGACCCACTTGGCCGTAATGTTGTTTTTCAAATTTGCACCATGCTAAAGGTATGAGGTTAAGTTATGAAATTCTTGGCCCTTGGGCTGGCTTTTTTTTTTTTGTTTGTTTTGTGTTTAAGCCAGAAGTGGATTCAAAAGTTATGGCAAATATAAAGGAAGGACCTTTACTTCTCCTTCCTCATGGTTCCACTTTGGCTTATAACTGAAGTGCCAATTTTCCAAAACTCGCCAAATGGAAATACAGTAATATGGTAGGGTCACACGTAATTGATCTGCAGCATATTTTACATTGTGGATTCTTGGATAACCGAACCCTATTGTCTGCCTCCTGTTGTGCCTGCTCATAGCAGCAATGCGCCGCTGTTACGAGCAGACACACAGGGACCTGCGAGTTGGCGTGCACATGCGCAGTGTACTCATTCATAACAGATGCTTTTACCCTAGCTCGGGGAGCAGGGGGAGCGTCCACGATGTCTGTGAGTAGGCTGCGCATGCACGCGCGTCTCGCAGGTCTCTGTGTGCATTCTCATAGCAGCGGCGGATTGCTGCTACGAGCAGGCACAGCAGGAGGCATACAATAGGGGTCGGTCATCAGTGGATCAGCACCATAAAATATGCTGCGGACCTGTTACATGTGACTCTACCCTTAGGGTACGTTCACACATGCGTATTTTCTGCTGCAGATCTGTAGATTTTGCTACCTATTGAAGTCAATGGGCAGCAAATCTGCAGCAAAGATATGCACCTGTGAACGTACCCTTAATCTATAATAGGAGAAAAAATAATCACCAGAAAAAACGTAGGTATGTATTCTGGCCTTTTTTTTTTTATAGAAATCCTGGGTTCACACAAAGAAAAACTCCACAAGAAAAACTCCATGAGCTAATACAAAAGCATCATGCTATACAGTTGCAGAATACATTTTCAATTTGAAAACCGTATGCAACCATATAGAAAAACATATACATTGACCTACCATACAAAAACGTACGCAACTAGATGTATCCGGTTGTGTAAGCTTTTGTATGGTTACTTTTTTTGCGTGAACAAAACCGTAATCCACCATAGTTCTGTGCACGGTTCTGTACTTTTTTTTTTTACATTTTACTATGCTGCCACCCAGGACTCCTGCAGTGCTGCGGTACTACTCCCATCATGGAAAAGACTCTTTTCCATGATAGGAGTAGTAGTTCCCACGGCTGCAGGAGTCGGCGGGCAGCTGGGGAGACTACATTATCGCATGTATACTACCCCCATCAGGGAACAGAGTGTGTTCCATGTTGTGGGAAGTAGTTCAGGGGCTGAGGGATTGATTGCATGGGGTCTTAATCCTGAGACTCGCTGTGATCATAAGTCATTAACCAGGGGACCGGGCAGCATTCTATATGAAACTCTGCACTTCATATTCAAATACCCTTCCGGGAGCCCTGAATAGCCGGCTCCGAGTGGCCGCGGCTCTTGGCAGGGTTTTATAAACTATGCAGTGCGGTTCAGGATTTTTCATAGAGCCGGCCAGGGCATGTGGTGCAATGCTGCCTGCTTCCCCGCCAGTAGCTGTCCCTCCTACTGCTGCTCCCATTATAGACAGTGGCTCTGATTTACTAAGAGTGGAGTGTAGGTGTCTTTGTGGGTTTTAATTCCCTACTATTTTTTTCCACAGTATTTACTAAGGTTTCCCTACATTTTGCACTTTCCCTACATTTCGCTTTTTTTTTTTTCTTTTTTTTTTTACACATTGAACAGGTTTTTCATTTCTGGCGCACATTCTGGTGCAGA
This sequence comes from Hyla sarda, assembly GCF_029499605.1. NCBI lineage: Eukaryota > Metazoa > Chordata > Amphibia > Anura > Hylidae > Hyla > Hyla sarda. The sequence continues at coordinate 81,355,367 of NC_079193.1, read as the reverse complement.
CAGAATTTCTGGCGCACAACCCGACAAAACATGTCGGGTTTACAATAGTACATCATGGCCAATGTCTGTTCCATGATGGGAGTAGTAGTAAAGTTTTTCAATATGGTGACCAGATCCGGCTAGGAGATGTCAAAACTGGGCGCTCCCATATCCCAGTCAGACCCGGCTCCCATCTTATTCATTTGAATGAGCCAACCAGAGTCAAATAGTGACTCCGGTCGGGTAATTAGGAAAGAGCCCCCGGCCACTGCGGACAGATCAAATGATGCGCCCTTAGCCCCACTACCCAGGCCCTGCAAAAGAGTATTGGACGGGGGAGATCAATTGAAATGGTTAAAGGGTTACTCCGCTACCCAGCGTCCGGAACATTAAAGCATACCCGTCAGATCCAACAATTTTTTTTTTTTTTTTTATATATCACTCAGTACCTAATCCTGACCATGGACATCTAATTTGTATGTGTCTAGCACCTTTATTTAAATTTTTTTATTACACTTTCAATTTAGCTCACTAGTCTGAATTCCTCTTAAAGGGAGGGGGCGTGCCCTCACTGTGCAGGTCTCCGCCCCCTCCCTCAGTATGCTGTCTGCTCACATCTCCCCTAGCATTAGCAAAACTACAACTCCCAGCTTCTCCTCACTGACAGTAGCGGGACACAAGATGACAGTGGGAGGATTTTTCCTCCAGCTGTGAGCCCTGCGCTCACAGCTGTCAATCAAGGAAGTGTGTCCATGACATAGGTGATGGTGCATGGACACAGCAGGACTAGTATGTGTCCAAGCAGGCAGGGGGGCAGTTGTTTGGCTTTTTCAGTATGAAATACTGAACATTTTCTAATGAAACCAATTGCAAAACATATTGTTTATTCATGCTTTACAACATATCAACAGTGCCCATTTAAGTTCTGAACGCTGTGTGCGGGCTTCCATGTTCACGCCCGCCCCCTCGTGACGTCACGCCCCGTCTCGCCCCATGCACATCACATCCCGCCCCCTCAATGCAAGTCTATGGGAGGGGGCGTGATGGCCGTCGCGCCTCCTTCCCATAGACTTTCATTGAGGGGGCATGCCGTGATGTCACGAGGGGGCGAGCGTGAACACTGAAGCCCGCACACAGCGTTCGGAACTCAATGTTCCAGATGCTAAGGAGCGGAGTAACCCTTTAAATGGCTATGGCACAGGGGGTTGGTGGGGGATGAATCAATTGGAAGGGTTATGATATGGGGTTCAGAAGGGGGGGACTAATTGAAATGAGTAAAAGAGTATGGCACGGGGGGATTAATGTGATGTCACGCATATATAATTAATTATGCAAATTTAAATGGCAGGTATTTTTGGACAAGAAAGGTGGCAACCCTAGTCTCTGACTCATTCAAATGAAAACAATACGGAACCGTATTGAAAGCCGTATGCATTGACTCTCCATTGAAAACCGTATGTCAAATGATGCATCTGGTTGCGTCCGTTTTTTTTCCCATACCCAAAATGTGTGAAAAACGTATGGTAACTGTATACATTTTTTTAAAACATGGGAGTCAATGGGAACCGCACAGAACCGTATGTGCGTAAAGTTCCATCCGGTTTTCACCATACGGTTTTTGACTTTGCACATTTTCTTGGAATTTCAATCAAACAAGTGAAACTTTATTCATAATAGAGTGAAAAGTTAAAAACGTATACATTTTTTCTTTAAAAAAAACAGATGCAATCAGACATTTTTCAAATCGTATACAGGTTAAGATTTGTACACACGTTTTGATACAGTTGGTTCACACCATGTTTTTGCAATACAGTTCCCGTATCAGGTTTTTGATAAAAAACAGATTCCTCAAAACCGGACTAAACTGTATCAAAACGTGTGAAAACAGTAAACAGTTTGAAAAATGATGACCGGGTGCATCCGTTTTTTTAAGAAAAAAAACCCATAAGTTTTTGACTTTTCACTCCATTATGAATAAAATTTCACTTGTTTGATTGAAATTCCAAGAAAAAAAGTCAACAACCGTATGGTGCAAACCGGATGGAACTGTACGCACATACGGCTCTAAGGCTGGGTTCACACTACGTTTTCTCCCATACGGGAGCGCATACGGCAGGGGGGAGCTAAAACCTTGCGCTCCCGTATGTCATTCATTTCAATGAGCCGGCCGGAGTGAAACGTTCGGTCCGGTCGGCTCATTTTTGCGCCGTATGCGCTTTCCCCCGGACCTAAAACTGTGGTCAACCACGGTTTGAGGTCCGGTCGTAAAAGCGCATACGGCGCAAAAATGAGCCGACCGGACCGAACGTTTCACTCCGGCCGGCTCATTGAAATGAATGACATACGGGAGCGCAAGGTTTTAGCTCCCCCCTGCCGTATGCGCTCCCGTATGGGAGAAAACGTAGTGTGAACCCACCCTAAGTTGACTCCCATGTTTAAAAAAAAGTATCTGTTTCAATATGGTTTTTCACCTGGACCAAAAACTGTGGTAGGCTACGGTTTTGGGTATGGAAAAAAAAAACAACAAAACCGTACAGGATGCAAAATGGACACAACCTGATGCATCTTTTGGCATACGGTTTTCAATACGGTTCTGTACGGTTTTCAAATTGAAAACGTATACAGAAACTGTATTGCAAAAATGTGGTGTGAACCCATGAGGGAAAGGAGCCATTTTCCTAGCCACTACTTTTCACCACCCGCTGCCTGATCATCACGTGACGTCAGACTTCCGGGATCCCCGCGCTAGCCGTTATACACAGATCTACACATTCCGCTGTATTGATCATTGTATACTTATTGATTGCGTCACGTGGTCATGTCACATGCTTAGCAACCGGGCAGCTAATCGCGTTGTTCAGCTCAGCGTTTTAGTAACCAATAGCGGCGCAGGTTATTGGTAAGTTGAAGGCGGCCAGGACACCGGAAGGTTATGCGAAACAGGAAAAAGCACGTGACATGTGGGCTCCAAGGCTGTGTGTACGCTTCGCTGCCCGGGCTCGGTTGTCTGGAGCAGCTACCATGTTATGCCCTAGTGGTCCTATCTGTCGCCACCATGCTGGTGTGTCTGCGGGGTGGGTGACGGGTCCGGGGGCTCTACAGCTGCCGGGAGTGCGGACGTGTTTACTGCAGAGCCATAGACCGTACAGCGCTTATATCCGCAATACAGAGAGCATGTACAATGCGGATCCTGACGTGGAGGACGGTCCAGAGAGGGGGTCTGGTATAACCATGTTATTCTTCATACATCATATCTGTCTGCACCTTCCTGTTACTATACCAGTATTTTTTTTTTTTTTTTTTTTTTTTTTTTACAAAAAGTGTGTCTCCAGCAGTTGCAAAACTACAATTCCCAGCATGCCTAGACAGTCAAAAACTGTCTGGGCATGCTGGGAGTTGTAGTTTTGCAACAGCTGGAGACACACTGTTTTGTAAACACTATACACCAGGCACAGGAAACCTTCAGCACTAGATGTTTTGGACTACATCTCCCATGATGCTTTGGCATTATTTTGGCTGTAAGAGGATCATGGGAGCTGTAGTCCAAAACATCTACAGTGCTGAAGGTTGCCTATACCTGCTACACACGATCATTCCCTGACAGCTTTCCAGAGAACTTGTGGTTAGAGACCTTTGCTTTAGATCAGTGTGTTACCCCAACCTGTGCCCCTCTAGCTGTTGGCCAACTACAACCCCCAGCATGCCCTGGTTGGCCAACTACAACCCCCAGCATGCCCTGGTTGGCCAACTACAACCCCCAGCATGCCCTGGTTGGCCAACTACAACCCCCAGCATGCCCTGGTTGGCCAACTACAACCCCCAGCATGCCCTGGTTGGCCAACTACAACCCCCAGCATGCCCTGGTTGGCCAACTACAACTGCAAAATGCCTTTAGGCTTCTTTCACACTACAAAATTACTCCGTCTTAAAGATCCGTTCGAAGTTCCGTCTGAAAATTGGCTATAAAACGGCAGTTACAAAATTATAGTCTATGGGATTTTTACATTATCCTTTTTAACCCGTTATAGCCCGTTATTAATAACGGCCGTTATTATGTGACGGGCGAATAGACGGAAGAAATAGTGCATGCATACTATATTCCGTCACAAATTAACAGCAGTTATTAACCCCTTAAGGACTGAGCCCTTTTTCACCTTAAGGACTCGGCCATTTTTTGCACATCTGACCACTGTCACTTTAAACATTAATAACTCTGGAATGCTTTTAGTTATCATTCTGATTCCGAGATTGTATTTTCGTGACATATTCAACTTTAACGTAGTGGTAAATTTTTTTGGTAACTTGCATCCTTTCTTGGTGAAAAATCCCAAAATTTGATGAATAATTAGAAAATTTTGCATTTTTCTAACTTTGAAGCTCTCTGCTTGTAAGGAAAATGGATATTCAAAATAATTTTTTTTTTTATTCACATATACAATATGTCTTTATATTTGCATCATAAAATTGATGAGTTTTTACTTTTGGAAGACACCAGAGGGCTTCAAAATTCCGCAGCAATTTTCCAATTTTTCACAAAATTTTGAAACTCGCTTTTTTTCAGGGACCAGTTCAGGTTTGAAGTGGATTTGAAGGGTCTTCATATTAGAAATACCCCATAAATGACCCCATTATAAAAACTGCACCCCCGAAAGTATTCAAAATGACATTCAGTCAGCGTTTTAACCCTTTACGGGTTTCACAGGAATAGCAGCAAAGTGAAGGAGAAAATTCACAATCTTCATTTTTTACACTCACATGTTCTTGTAGACCCAATTTTTGAATTTTTGCAAGGGGTAAAAAGGAGAGAATTTTTACTTGTATTTGAAACCCAATTTCTCTCGAGTAAGGACATACCTCATATGTCTATGTTAATTGTTCAGCGGGCGCAGTAGAGGGCTCAGAAGGGAAGGAGCGTCAAATGGTTTTTGGGGGGCATGTCACCTTTAGGAAGCCCCTATGGTGCCAGAACAGCAAAAAACCCCACATGGCATACCATTTTGGAAACTAGACCCCTCGGGGAACGTAACAAGGGGTAATGTGAACCTTAATACCCCACAGGTGATTCACGACTTTTGCATATGTAAAAAAAAAAAAAAAAAAATTTTTTTTACCTAAAATGCTTGGTTTAACTAAAGTTTTACATTTTTAAAAAGGGTAATAGCAGAAAATACCCCCCAAAATTTGAAGACCAATTTCTCCCGATTCAGAAAACACCCCATATGGGGGTGAAAAGTGCTCTGTTGGCGCACTACAGGTCTCAGAAGAGAAGGAGTCACATTTGGCTTTTTGAAAGCAAATTTTGCTCTGGGGGCATGCCGCATTTAGGAAGCCCCTATGGTGCCAGGACCGCAAAAAAAACAACACATGGCATACCATTTTGGAAACTAGAGCCCTCGGGGAATGTAACAAGGGGTTAAGTGAACGACTTTTGCATATGTAAAAAAAAAAATTTTTTTTACCTAAAATGCTTCTTTTCCCAAAAACTTTACATTGTTAAAAAGGGTAAAAGCAGAAAATACCCCCCAAAATTTGTAACACAATTTCTCCCGAGTACGGCGATACCCCATATGTGACCCTTAACTGTTGCCTTGAAATACGACAGGGCTCCAAAGTGAGAGCGCCATGCGCATTTGAGGCCTAAATTAGGGATTGCATAGGGGTGGACATAGGGGTATTCTACGCCAGTGATTCCCAAACAGAGTGCCTCCAGCTGTTGCAAAACTCCCAGCATGCCTGGACAGTCAACGGCTGTCTGACAATACTGGGAGTTGTTGTTTTGCAACAGCTGGAGGCTCCGTTTTGGAAACTGTGGCGTACCAGACGTTTTTCATTTTTATTGGGGAGGGGGGCTGTGTAGGGGTATGTGTATATGTAGTGTTTTTTAACTTATTTTTTTGTGGTAGTGTAGTGTAGTGTTTTTAGGGTACAGTCGCACGGGCAGGGGTTCACAGTAGTTTCTCGCTGGCAGTTTGAGCTGTTGCAGAAAATTTGCTGCAGCTCAAACTTGCAGCCCGATACTTACTGTAAGCCTCCGCCCATGTGAGTGTACCCTGTACGTTCACATTGGGGGGGGGGGGGGGGGGAATACCTCCAGCTGTTGCAAAACTACAACTCCCAGCATGCGCTGATAGACTGTACATGCTGAGAGTTTTAGTTTTGCAACAGCTGTAGGCACACTGGTTATGTATCACGGAGTTACTCAGTGTTTCAAAACCAGTGTGCCTCCAGCTGTTGCAAAACTACAACTCCCAGCATGTAAGGTGCATGGTGTAAGGTGACTGCTGGGAGTTGTAGTTTGCAACAGCTGGAGGCACACCGGTCGTGAAACACTGAGTTAGGTAAAAAAAAAAACTCTAAGTTTCACGACCAGTGTGCCTTCAGCTGTTGCAAAACTACAACTCTCAGCAGTCACCGACAGCCAACGGGCATGCTGGGAGTTGTAGTTATGCAACCAGCATATGCACCACTACAACTCCCAGCATGCACTTTAGCTGTTTGTGCAAGCTGGGAGTTGTAGTTATACAACAGCTGAAGGTACACTTTTCCATAGAAAAAATGTGCCTCCAGCTGTTGCAAAACCATAAGTCCCAGCATGCCCATAAGGGAATGCTGGGAGTTGTGGTGGTCTGCCTCCTGCTGTTGCATAACTACAGCTCCCAGCATGCCCTTTTTGCATGCTGGGAGCTGTTGCTAAGCAACAGCAGGAGGCTGTAACTCACCTCCTGCTGCTGCTCCATCGCAGGCTGTCCCTCGCCGCGGCCGTCGCTCCTGGGGCCCCGATCCCAACATGGACGCCGGGGATCGGGGTCCCCAGCACCCGGGGTCGTCTTCCCGCACCCGCTCACGCCCTCCGGAAGAGGGGCGGAGCGGGTGCGGGAGTGACACCCGCAGCAGGCGCCCTGATTGGTCGGCCGGTAATCCGGCCGACGAATCAGGGCGATCGTGAGATAGCACCAGTGCCACCTCACCCCTGCAGGCTCTGGCTGTTCAGGGCCGTCAGAGACGGCCCCGAACAGCCAGTAATTCCGGGTCACTGGAGACCCGATTGACCCGGAATCGCCGCAGATAGCTGGACTGAATTGTCCAGCGATCTGCGCTGATCGCTGACATGGGGGGGGCATAATGACCCCCCTGGGCGATATGCCGGGATGCCTGCTGAATGATTTCAGCAGGCATCCGGCTCCGGTCCCCAACCGGCTAGCGGTGGGGACCGGAATTCCCACGGGCGTATGGATACGCCCTGCATCCTTAAGGACTCGGAATGCAGGGCGTATCCATACGCCCTGCGTCCTTAAGAGGTTAATAACAGGTTAAAAAGTAGGGATCGACCGATTATCGGGTTTTTAGGGCCAATACCGATAATCGGTGCAGGTTAGGGCCGATAGCCGATATTCCGGTATAAGTTATCGGCTATTTAACCCCCTGCGACACCGCTGCAGATCATTGATTTAAAGCGGGCGCTTTAAATCAATGATCTGCAGTGGCTTTTGCAGGGCCATAGGCCGCCGCCGCCACCACCCGCTTCTCTCCCCTACCTGTCAGGGTGGTCCGGGCCATCCATCCTTCCTTCCTGTAGTGTCCGGGGGCGTTCCGGGTGAAGAGTGAACCGATCCGGGCTGTCCTTCTCCGGCGGTCATCTTCTCCACTCCGGGCAGGCTCCGGCCTAGTACGCTGCATAGACGCCGCTGCGCAGTGACGCCCGTGCGCAGCGACGCACCTGACGTCACGGCGTAGCGGCGTCTATGCAGCGTACTAGGCCGGAGCCTGCCCGGAGTGGAGAAGATGACCGCCGGAGAAGAAGGACAGCCCGGACCGGTTCACTCTTCACCCGGAACGCCCCCGGACACTACAGGAAGGAAGGATGGATGGCCCAGACCACCCCCATTACGGGTAAGTTTAATTTTTTTATTGACTCGGAGGGTGGGGGAGGGGCCCAACCGGTATAGCGGTATGGGCAAAAATCCATACCGGTATACCGCCCAGCATCACGGTGGGGGGTGCGGTGCGGCGGGTTGGCGGTCGCGGTGCGGGGGGCGGGGCATTATCGGCAAGATAATTGCCGATACCGATAATCGGTCGATCCCTATTAAAAAGGATAATGTAAAAATCCCATAGGCTATAACGGGATTTTCTAACGGCCATATAGGATTTTGTGACTGCCGATTTTCAGATGGAACTTCGAACGGATCTTTTAAACTAAGTCATTTTGTAGTGTGAAAGGGGCCTTACAACCTATAGCTTTAGAACAGTGTTTCCCTACCAGGTGCTCTCCAGCTGTTAATTACAACTCTCATCATGCCCTAACAGGGCACATATTTGGGTACTCTGACTTCCACTATATGCAGTTCACATCCTGATGTTACATAGTTACATAGTTACATTGTTAGTACGGTCGAAAAAAGACATATGTCCATCAAGTTCAACCAGGAATTAAGGGGTAGGGGTGTGGCGCGATATTGGGGAAGGGATGAGATTTTATATTTCTTCATAAGCATTAATGTTATTTTGTTCCATGAATGTATCTAATCTTGTTTTAAAGCTGTTAATTGTTCCTGCTGTGACCAGTTCCTGAGGTAGACTGTTCCATAAGTTCACAGTTCTCATGGTAAAGAAGGCGTGTCGCCCCTTGAGACTAAACTTTTTCTTCTCCAGACGGAGGGAGTGCCCCCTCGTCCTTTGGGGGGGTTTAACCTGGAACAGTTTTTCTCCATATTTTTTGTATGGGCCATTAATATACTTATATACGTTTATCATATCCCCCCCTTAAACGTCTCTTCTCAAGACTAAACAATTGTAACTCCTTTAATCGCTCCTCATAGCTAAGATGTTCCATTCCCCATATTAGTTTAGTCGCGCGTCTCTGCACCCTTTCCAACTCCGCAGTGTCCCTTTTATGTACAGGCGACCAAAACTGAACAGCATATTCCAGGTGAGGCCGTACCAATGCTTTATAAAGGGGGAGTATTATGTCCCTGTCCCTTGAGTCCATGCCTCTTTTGATACATGACAATATCCTGCCGGCTTTGGAAGCAGCAGCCTGACATTGCATGCTATTCTGTAGTCTGTGATCTACAAGTACACCCAGATCCTTCTCTACCAGTGACTCTGCCAGTTTAATCCCCCCTAAGACATACGATGCATGCAGGTTATTAGTACCCAGATGCATAACTTTACATTTATCCACATTGAACCTCATTTGCCAAGTGAATGACCAGACACTTAGTCTATCCAAGTCATCTTGTAACTTATGCACATCCTCTATAGACTGTACCGTGCTACAAAGCTTGGTGTCATCTGCTAAGATAGAAACAGAGCTGTTAATACCATCCTCTATATCATTAATAAATAAATTAAACAGCGGGCCCAGTACAGAACCTTGGGGTACACCACTAATAACCGGGGACCAATCAGAGTACGAATCATTGACCACCACTCTCTGGGTACGATCCATGAGCCAGTGTTCAATCCAGTTACAAACTAAAATTTCCAAACCCAAAGACCTTAACTTACCTGTCAGACGTCTATGAGGGACAGTATCAAATGCTTTAGCAAAATCCAGAAACACTATATCCACAGCCATTCCTCTGTCAAGGCTTCTACTCACGTCTTCATAAAAGCAAATTAGATTGGTTTGACAACTTCTATCCTTAGTAAACCCATGCTGGCTATCACTTATAATGCAATTATCCCCTATGTATTCCTGTATGTAATCCCTTATAAGTCCTTCAAACAATTTACCCACAATGCACGTTAAACTTACCGGTCTATAGTTTCCTGGGGAAGACCTAGAGCCCTTTTTGAAGATTGGCACCACATTCGCCTTGCGCCAGTCCCTTGGCACAGTACCAGACACCAGAGAATCTCTAAATATCATGAACAGGGGTACAGATATTACTGAACTTACCTCTCTAAGAACTCTTGGGTGCAATCCATCCGGCCCTGGGGATTTGCTTACATTTATATCACTTAACTTACCTTGTACCATCTCTACATTAAGCCAGTTCAGTACATTACATGATGTGTTACCAGCACTGACCAGGCCAATGTCAGCTCCTTCTTCCATAGTGTATACAGAACTAAAGAACCCATTCAGTAGCTCCGCCTTCTCTTGATCGCCTGTGACAACCTCCCCATTATCATTATTAAGGGGTCCTACATGCTCTGTCCTTGGTTTTTTTGCATTTATATGTCTAAAAAAAATATTTAGGATTAGTTTTGCTTTCTTTGGCCACCTGTCTCTCATTTTGAATTTTTGCTGTTTTTATTACATTTTTACAGATTCTATTAAGCTCCTTGTACTGTTTAAATGTTATAGCTGACCCATCAGATTTGTATTTTTTGAAGGCTATTTTTTGTTGTTTATTGCTCTTTTAACATCATGTGTCAGCCATGTAGGATTTAGTTTTAATCGTTTATATTTGTTCCCCTTTGGTATATATTTAGCTGTATAGTTATTTAGAGTTGATTTAAAGATGTCCCATTTACCTTCTGTATCAGTATTTGAGAACACCTCCCCCCAGTCTATGTCCTGTAGTGCAGATCTCAGCCCAGGGAAATTTGCCTTTTTAAAGTTATATGTTTTTGCCTTCCCCGCCTGTCTTTGTTTTCTACATTTTAAAGGGGTAGTCCAGTGGTGAAAAACTTATCCCCTATCCTAAGGATAGGGGATAAGTTTGAGATAGCGGGGGGTCCGACCGCTGGGGCCCCCTGCGATCTCTCTGTACGGGGGCCAGGCTCTCCGCCCAGATAGCGGGTGTCGACCCCCGCACGAGGCGGCGGCCGACACGCCCCCTCAATACATCTCTATGGCAGAGCCGGAGATTGCCGAAGGCAGCGCTTCGGCTCTGCCATAAAGTTGTATTGAGGGGGCGTGTCGGCCGCCGCCTCGTGCGGAGGTCGACACGCCCCCTTCCAGCGGGCTGTCGGGGCTCCGTACAGGAGATCGCGGGGGGCCCCAGCGGTCGGACCCCCCGCGATCTGCAACTTATCCCCTATCCTTAGGATAGGGGATAAGTTGCTCACCACTGAATCACCACTGGACTACTCCTTTAAGTCAAAAGTAACTATATTGTGGTCGCTATTCCCAAGGTTTTCCCGCACAGTTACATTCCCAACCAGCTCTGCGTTGTTGGAAATGATCAGATCCAACAAGGCATCACTTCTTGTTGGGTCCTCCACAAACTGGCCCATAAAATTATCCTGCAATAAATTTAGGAATTGTCGCCCCTTTGTAGTTTTAGCCAACCCCGGACCCCAATCTATATCTGGATAGTTAAAATCTCCCATTATTACCACTGTACCTGCCCGGTCGGCCCTCTCTATTTGTTTATGAAGCTGAACTTCTATCTCTTCAGTGATATTAGGGGGTCTGTAGATTACCCCAAATATTTTTTCAGTATTTCCCTCCTTTTGTAATTCTACCCACAGTGATTCCACATCCTCAGAATCATCACACACTATGGCATCGTTCACACTGACTTTCATACCACTTCTTACATACAGACAGACTCCACCACCTTTTCTGTTCATTCTATCCTTGCGAAACAATGTAAACCCCTGCAGATTGACAGCCCAGTCATGCGAGGAGTCCAGCCATGTCTCAGTGACCCCAACTATATCAATATGTTCCTCCAGTATCAAGGCCTCAAGCTCCCCCATTTTATTTGCTAGGCTTCTGGCATTTGTGAACATACACTTTACATTTCCATCCTTTATGTTATTGGGGTTAATGGGATTCAAGGGTGTAAGTTTTATTTTCCTATGAAGCTTATTCCTATTAACTATTCTAACCCCTCCCTCCGCTCCACCCCCAAGTACATTTATAATTCCCACCTCTCTATCTACACTATCTTCCCCCTCTTTGCTGTAGGTTCCCTCCCCCCAAGTCCCTAGTTTAAACACTCCTCCACCCTTCTAGCCATCTTCTCCCCAAGCAAAGCTGCACCCTCCCCATTGAGGTGCAGCCCGTCCCTACGGTAGAGCCGGTAACCGACAGCGAAGTCAGCCCAGTTCTCCATGAACCCAAACCCTTCCTTCCTACACCAGCTTCTGAGCCACTTGTTTACCTCCCTGATCTCCCGCTGCCTCTCTGGTGCGGCTCGTGGTACTGGTAGTATTTCAGAAAAGACTACCTTGGAGGTCCTTGCCTTAAGCTTGCGGCCTAAGTCCCTGAAATCATTTTTAAGGACACTCCACCTACCTCTTACTTTGTCATTGGTGCCAATATGTACCATGACTGCTGGGTCCTCTCCAGCCCCGCCCAACAACCTGTCAACCCGATCCGCGATGTGCCGAACTCGTGCGCCAGGCAGACAACACACTGTTCGGCGATCCCGGTCTTTGTGACAGATTGCCCTGTCTGTCCCCCTAATAATTGAGTCCCCCACCACTAGTACCTGTCTGGCCTGCCCTGTACTCCTCCCTCCCTCCTTACTGGAGCAGACACCCCCCTGGCGGTCAGAGGTGGTATCCTGCTGCAGTTCTCCTAGCTCTGTAATGGCACCCCCCTCATCTGCCAAGCGGGCAAACTTGTTGGGGTGTGCCAGTTCAGGACTAGCCTCCCTGACACTTTTTCCCCTACCCCTCTTTCTAACTGTAACCCAGCTAACTGCCTGACTGTCCTGCAACTCCGTCCCACTGTCCTCCCCCACCTCTACTCCCGAGAGTGCCTGCTCAGTGAGCAGGAGACTCCTCTCCATGTTGTTAATGCTTCTCATTGTTGCCAGTCGCCCCTCTAGATGCAGGATCTGGGCTTCCAAACGGACAACTAGCACACATCTCGCACAACAATATGCACCCTCAAACTGTTGTTCAAGGATTGTATACATTGAACAGGATGTACATTGGACTGCATTTTCCAACATGGAGGCCATCTAGTAATGGGGATTTCACAAATGTATAGGAAAAAACAGACAGTCAAAATTACACTTAAAAATTTTTTGTAGACCTTGTGCGTTCAGAAATTAACACTCACAGCGATCTCAACCTCCTGCTTTCAAACTCCAGTTTTTGAAACTCCTCTTTCACGCCCCCTCTTACACAGCAACACTTAGAAAGAGCAAGCTCTCAATAAGAGTCCCAAGCTAAGATTTATACACCTGTGCCCAATCTACTCCTCCTCCCCCTAGAGGTGGAACAGAGAAAAAAAAAAAGGGTGTTTAAACTCTAACAGTTATCCCACTATGTGCAAAAGAGAAAAACTTACCCAAAATATGAATGTGGGCTATAGGCAGTCGCACCCACTCCACAGATTCACTCCGCACAACAGATAATCACAGTTTTTGAAACTCCTCTTTCACGCCCCCTCTTACACAGCAACACTCAGAAAGAGCAACTATGTGTAACTATGTTATACAGAGGTATCTGGGGGTACCCTATATAACACAAAACATATCCTCAGTTATGGATATACTTCTTGTGCATGGTATTCCTGAGGCTGTATTCTGCACCTTGGGCCCTGGTGCTTGTAGTTCTGAATGCCCTGACCAGAGTCACCTGTAAAGCATCTAATGTCCAGGTTTTCTTTAAAGGACAACTGCAGCGGCATTACACTTATCCCCTATCCACAGGATAGGGGATAAGTGTTTGATTGCGGGGGGTTCGACCGCTGGGACCCCTGCGATCTCCCTAATGGGGGCGCCGCCATTAGCGCTCATGGTGAGCACTAAGGCACGTAGCGTCGACCTAGAGGTTGACGGTGACGCCCCGTCTCCTCCCCGTCCCCATACAGTTCTATGGGGGTGACGGGGAGGCACGAACGCTGCCTCCCCTCCTCTCCCATAGAGATGTATGGAGGAGGCGTGCCGGCTGCAACGTCATGCTGCGGCCGGCACGCCCCCTGCACGGGATAGCCGTGGCCCCGTACAGGAGATCACAGGGGGGTCCCAGCGGTAGGACCCCCCGCGATCAAACACTTATCCCCTATCCTGTGGATAGGGGATAAGTGTTAATCACGCTGCAGATGTCCTTTAATGTTCTGTTCACACTGATGTTGTAGCAGATCCCACAACCTGCACTAGTGGTCTTCAATCTGTGGACCTCCAGATGTTGCGAAACTACAACTCCCAGCATGCCCGGACAGCCAATGGCTGTCCGGGCATGCTGGGAGTTGAAGTTTCGCAACATCTGGAGGTCCACAGTTTGAAGACCACTTCCCTTTACCATATGACAGATGAATAAGTTAATAGGTTGCCAGATGGGAACGTTTCTTTTCTCCTTTATACATCCCATCTCCTCTTGATTTATATAACAAAAAAAAAACTTTGATCATTGATTCTTGTTGCAGAATTGCAGAATTTCATAGCAGAAAATCTGCTGTGTGACTGGGACAGCAGAAATTCCACTCACCACAGTGTTAAAAAGTACCTGTACTAAACTAACTCAGGCTATGTTCCTTAACTACTCCTAAGGCTAGGTTCACACTGCGGAATCTCTGGGCAGAAAGTTTCCGCCCGGAGATTCCGAGTGCAGCCATCGTTGACTGAATCAATCAGCGCTAGGACCGTGCGGACACTGTAGTCCTCAATATACTACAATGTTTTTCGCGAGTATTTCCATTCACAAATTCCATTCTTCAGACAGGAATTTCCAAGCGGATTTTCCATTCACAAAAAGCTGTGTATCATACCTTTCTTCTTGCTCACATAGTGCATTCTTCCAGCAGGCATGACATCACTGAAGCCTGCTGGGGGACCACTTCCGCACTTACATGGTTGCTGTGATGAATAGAAGACCTCAGGCTCTGCATGTTTCAGTCTGTGTTGCTATCAGTGAGGCTTTTTTGCAGCTTTCTGTAAGAATCTGTGGAGCTTTTACTTTCTGTGCAGCTGTCAATCAAGCTCAGTGCAGAGAAGCACTTCCTGAGTTTTGGACTCCTGCCAGGTCGGGAGGAGACCACTCACTGTATTAATTGTGGCAGGGAACAGAAGAGAGCCACCTAGTGGCCGTTTTTTATATTCCATTTTAAACATATTTATGTTGATGATTTTAAAAGCAAGTGAATGGGAAAGTGTCTGCTAATTGCACAAGGAACACTATATTAAAAGTTTTATTTGGTGACAGGTACTCTTTATGTTAATATAGCTACATTTTTCATCCAGATTCTGCACACCGTGTAAACATACCCTTGGGCTTGTTTCACACTAGCAAATTACTCCGTTTAGCAAGTTCCGTCGCTAGTTCCATCCTAAAATCAGCTGTCTCCGGCAGTAACCAAATCCTATACGTCCGTTAGAAAATCCCATTATAGTCTATGGGATTTTTCTGATATCCGTTTTAATCCATTATAGTCCGTTATTGATAACGGACGTTATTTTGTGATGGAAGAAAATAGTTCATGAACTATTTCTTCCGTACTATCTTCTGTCACAAAATAACATCCGTTATCAATAACGGACTATGATGGATTAAAACGGATATTAGAAAAATCCCATAGACTATAATGGGATTTTCTAATGGACATATAGGATTTGGTTACTGTCGGTGACAGCTGATTTTAGGGCGGAACTAGCGACGGAATTTGCTAGTGTAAAAGAAGCCTTAAAAGGGTACTCCGCCCCTAGACATCTTATCCCCTATCCAAAGGATAAGGGGTAAGATGTCAGATCGCCGTGGTCCCGTTGCGGGGGACCCCGGGGATCGCTGCTGCAGCACCCCGCTATCATTACTGCGCAGAGCGAGATCGCTCTGCACATAATGACGGGCAATACAGGGGCCGGAGCATCGTTGCGTCACAGCTCCGCCCCTCGTGACGTCACGGCCCGCCCCGTCAATAAAAGTCTATGGGAGGGGGCGTGACGACGTAATGTCATGAGGGGCGGAGCCATGACGTCACGCTGCTCCGGCCCCTGTATCGCCCGTCATTACGCACAGAGCTCTCTCGCTCTGTGCATTAATGATGGCGGGGTGCCGCAGCGGGGATCCCCGGGGTCCCCAGCAACGGGACCGCGGCGATCTAACATCTTATCCCCTATCCTTTGGATAGGGGATAAGATGCCAGGGGCGGAGTACCCCTTTAAAGGGAACCTGTCCCATAGTTTCTGCTGGCCTTGCTCAGAACACTATAACATAGGGACGGATGCTGTTTTACCATGCAGTGGCTTTGCCAAGTGGCAGTGGGCTATGACAAAAACTCTTGACCAAGCCACTGTGCATGGTAAAACATGTCGAAGTGGGTTGTGATCTCAAACATTTTAATAGCGTGCGTGTCCTCTTGTTATTAGGCGGATGCTGCCGTTTCGCCTGAATTATAACAACCCATTGATAGTGTATAGCCAGCTGGCATACTTGTGACTACAGATCACATGATTTATATGAGGGACACTGCTAAAGGTGTGTTGTAGATTTTCTTTTCCATTAGTTAATTGATTTTATTAAAGCTTTTAAAAAGAAAGTTTAGTAAATGGAGGGGGGAAAAAAAGGACTACCTGAGGTAGTTTTTTGTTACTGCACGCTGAATGACCCTCCGTTAAAGGGGTAAACCAGTACCCAACAACTTATCCCTTATTCACAGGATAGGGGAAAAGTGTCTGATGGTGGGGGGTCTGACCACTAGAACCCCCTCAGCATGAAGTGGTGGGCAAACCCCCCCCCCCCCAATGCATATCTATGGAAGAGCTGGAGATACTCGAGTGCTGTTATCTCCGGCTCACCCATAGATGCATGGAAGAAGCATGTCGGCCACCGCATGTGCCCCTTCACTTATCCCCCATGCGCGCTACGGCGGGTGTCGTCATGGCAAGTGCTCGCTCCTGCCGCCTACCTCCTCAGTGCACATGCCCAGTGCTAGAGGCAGGGAGCCTGCTTCCTCTCTGACACTGGGCACTGGGAATAGAAGCCACAGAGGGTGTGTCTCTGGTCACCGGCACAGCAAGAAAGAGGATAGCGGGCACTATTAGATATTCAGTAATAATAAAGGTGCACAGCTGAAGTTTTTTTGAACAGCAGAGCATGACCACATGTGGCGAGCACGGGGGATAAGTGAAGGGGCGCACGTGCTGGGACCTGCGTGTCAATCACACAGCAGTCCCAGCGCTGACATGCAGGGGATAGGCGTGGCGGCGGGGCCTTGCGAACGCCACGCCTATCCGACTGTGTGCGGCTTCCATCAAAACTGATTTTTGGGGTAATAAAGGATGACAGAAGGTAAAAACACTGCCTAATACACAATCTGCACACAGTACAAAGGCTGCGTGTAGGTTATATGGCCCAGATTTGATGACAGTTGCGCTTTAAGGCAGGACACAGCTGCAGCCAGTCTAGCTCTGCAAAGTGCAGACACTAGGGGCCAGTACTAGAGGCTACGAGGGAGCAAGAGAGGTAAGTATACGCTGTTTCTGTTTTATTACACAGTTGGGCACATTGCTGAAAAACACCTTTTATCTTATTCATCCACTATAACAGTTGCAAACACTAGTCAAAGGGTGGCCTCAAAACAACTCGTAGAAAGAATTAAGTTCCATGGGGGAAGATTCACCAGGACTTGTGCAGAGGAAAACTTTTTTTAATTATTTTTTTTTTTTATCCACTGGTGTCAGAAAGTTAAACAGATTTGTAAATTACTTCTATTAAAAAATCTTAATCCTTTCAGTACTTATTAGCGGCTGTCATCAGAACCCCCCCCCCCCCCCCATGTCGGCGATCGGCGCAAATCGCAAGTGAATTCACACTTTCGATTTGCGCCGAATCCGGGTCTATGGAGACCTGGAATATAAGGGGGATCGCGGTTGTCCATGATGCCCACGATCCCCCTGAAGGGATAGGAGTGAGGTGGCAGGGGTGCCACCCCTCCTATACCTGCTATTGGTCGCCAGAAGGTCTCCCTGGATCCTACGGAAGTCGGTGAGTTGCCTAGCAACATCTGGAGGGCTACAGTCTGAGACCACTATACAGTCGTCTCTAAGCTGTAGCCCTCCAGATGTTGCAAAACTACAACTCCCAGCATGCCCAGAGAGCTGTTTGCTGTGTGGGCATGCTGGGATTTGTAGTTTTAAAACATCTGGAGGGCCACAGTTTGGAGATCACTGTGCAGTGGTCTCTAAACTGTAGACCTCCAGATGTTGCAAAACTGCAAATCCCAGCATGCCCAAACAGCTGTCTCGGCATGCTGGTAGTTGTATTTGCGTACCTCCAGCTGTTACATAACTACATCTCCCAGCATTCCCTTCGGCGATCAGTACATGCTGGGAGTTTAAGTTTTGCAACAGCTGGAGGCACACTGGTTGGTAAATACGGAGTTCGGTAACAGAATCTAACTGAACTGTTTCCAACCAGTGTGCCTCCAGCTCTTGCAAAAGTACAAATCCCAGCATGCACGATCTGTCAGTACATGCTGGGAATTGTAGTTTTGAAACAGCTGGAGGTTTGCCCTCCCCCATGTGAATGTACAGGGTACAATCACACGGGCAGGTTTACAGTAAGTTTTCTGCTTGAAGTTTGGGCTGCAGCAAATTTTTCGCTGCAGTGCAAACTCCTACCGGGAAACTCACCGTAACACGCCAGTGCGAATGTACCCTGAAAACACTACACTACACGAACACAAAATAAAGGGTAAAACACAACATATACACCCCTTACACTGTCCCCCCCCCCCCCAATAAAAATGAAAAACGTATTGTACGGCAGTGTTACCAAAACGGAGCCTCTAGCTGTTGCAAAACAACAACTCTCCGCATTTCTGGACAGCCACTGACTTTCCAAGCATGCTGGGAGTTTAGCAACAGCTGGAGGCACTCTGTTTGGTAATCCCTGGCCTAGAATACCCCTATGTCCACCCCTATGCAATCACTAATTTAGTCCTCAAATGTGCATGGCGCTCTCTCACTTCAGAGCCCTGTCGTATTTCTAGGAAACAGTTTACGCCCACATATGGGGTATTTCCGTACAAATTTTGGGGGGCTTTTTCTCCCTTTACCCTTACGAAAATGAAAAGTTGGGGTCTACACCAGCTTGTTAGTGTAAAAATTAAAAAAAAATTTACACTAACATGCTGGTGTTGCCCCATACTTATTTTCACAAGCGGTAAAAGTAAAAAGACCCCCAAAATTTGTAACACAATTTCCCCTGACTACGGAAATACTCCATATGTGGGTGTAAAATGCTCTGTGGACGCACAACAAGGCTCAGGAGTGAGAGCGCACTATGTACATTTGAGGCCTAAATTGGTGATTTGCACAGGGGTGGTTACAGCAGTTCTGACATAAACGCAAAAAAATAAATACCCACATGTGACCCCATTTTGGAAACTACACCCCTGACTGAACGTAACAAGGGGTATAGTGCGCCTTAACACCCCACAGGTGTTTAATGAAAATTGTTAAAAGTTGGATGGAAAAATGAAATGCTGGTGTTACCCTAAATTTTTCATTTTCACGAGGGAAAATAAAAGAAATCGGGTTACAAATTTTGGGGGGCTTTTTTCATGAGTAAAAATATACCCCATATGTGGATGTAAAGTGCTCTGCTGGTGAACTACAATGCTCAGAAGAGAGGGAGCACCATTGGGATTTTGGAGAGAGAATGCTTCCGAAATTGAAGGCCATGTGTGTTTACAAAGCCCCCATAGTGCCAGAACAATGACTCCCCCCACGTGACCTCTTTTTGGAAACTACACCCCTCACGTAATGTAATAAGGGGTACAGTGAGCATTTATGCCCCACAGGTGTCTGACAGATTTTTGGAACAGTGGTCCGTGAAAATGAAAAATTTTATTTTTCATTTGCACAGCCCGCTGTTCCAAAGATCTGTCAAATGCCAGTGGGGTGTAAATACTCACTGCACCCCTTATTAAATTCTGTGAGGGGTGTAGTTTCCAAAATGGGGTCACATGTGGGGGGGGGTCCACTGTTCTGGCACCACGGGGGGCTTTGTAAACGCACATGGTCCCTGACTTCCATTCCAAACAAATTCACTCTCCGAAAGCTCAATGGCGCTCCTTCTCTTCTGAACTTTGTAGTGCGCCAGCAGAGCACTTGATGTACACACATGGGGCATTTCCATACTCAGAAGAAATGGGGTTACACATTTTGGAGGTAATTTTCTCCTATCACCCCTTGTAAAATTTGGGGGAAAGATAGCATTTTTGTGACATTTTTTTTTTTTGTTTACACGTCCGACTTTAACGAAAAGTTGTCAAACACCTGTGGGGTGTTAAGGCTCACTGTACCCCTTGTTACGTTCCTTGAGGGGTATAGTTTCCAAAATAGTATGCCATGTGAGTTTTTTTTGCTGTACTGGCACCACAGGGGCTTCCTAAATGGGACATGCCCCCCAAAAACCATTTCAGCAAAATTTGCTTACCAAAAGCCAAATGTGACTCCTTCTCTTCTGAGCATTGTAGTGTGCCCGCACAGTGCATTTGACGTCCACACATGGGGTATTTCCATACTCAGAAGAGATGGGGTTACAAATTTTGGGGGGAATTTTCTACTATTACCCCTTGTAAAAATGTAAAATTTTGGGGGGAAAAGCAGCATTTTAGTGAAAAAAATAAATAAAAATAAAATAAATCATTTACACATCCAACTTTAATGAAAAGTCGTCAAACACCTGTGGGGTGTTAAGGCTCCCTGTACCCCTTATGTTCCTTGAGGGGTGTAGTTTCCAAAATAGTATGCCATGTTTTTTTTTTTTTTTTTTTCCTGTTCTGGCACCATAGGGGCTTCCTAAATGTGATGTGACATGCCCCCCAAAAACCATTTCAGCAAAATTCACTCTCCAAAATCCCATTGTCGCTCCTTCCCTTCTGAGCCCTCTACTGCGCCCGCCGAACGCTTGACATACACATATGAGGTATTTTCTTACTCGAGAGAAATTGGGTTACAAATTTTAGCAATATTTATCTCCTTTTACCCCCTTGAAAAAATTCTAAAACTGGGTCTAATAGAACATGCGAGTGTAAAAAAAAATGAAGATTTTGAATTTTCTCCTTCACTTTGCTGCTATTCCTGTGAAGCACCTAAAGGGTTAACACACTTACTGAATGTCATTTTGAATACTTTGGGGGGTGCAGTTTTTATAATGTGGTCATTTATTGGGTATTTCTAATATGAAGGCCCTTCAAATCCACTTCAACCCCGAACTGGTCCCTGAAAAATTCTGACTTTGAAAATGTGGAAAATTGCTGCTGAACTTTGAAGCCCTCTGATGTCTTCCAAAAGTAAAAACATGTCAACTTTATGATGGAAACATAAAGTAGACATATTGTATATGTTTATGATGCAAACCTAAAGTAGAATATGTCACGAAAAAACAATCTCAGAATCAGAATGAAAGGTAAAAGCATCCCAGAGTTATTAATGCTTAAAGTGACAGTGTGAGTGTACGGCCTCATGGGAATCGTGGATTAAGCTTTATAAACCCCCCATAGACCCTTACTATGTAAACTAAGTAATGATACAATTTAGCTTACTACACACAAAAGAGCGGTTCTTCGAGTGTATAAGACGGCTGACCCTTGTGACACCTCGATTCTGAATTCTACCAAATACCAGACAACTGCCTGATGCAGCAATTTTGATTGATTTTGTAGAAGTTATGGAGACTCACTATTTTATTGTTTTATTGTTTTCCTTCTTATTGTTATTATCTTGCTCTCAAATTTCAATTAAGGTCCCTTTGGACCTGATAGATCCTTTGTGAATATGCATAACACTGTTTGGATGAACGATTATGCTCCAGCAGTCAAGGTTATTATGCATGTTCATATGTAAACTCTGACACACCTGGTGTCATATTATGTTATATGTTACATTTCTTATGTTTATAAAATTCAATAAAAACATTGTGAAACTTAAAAAAAAAAAAAAAAAGTGACAGTGGACAGATGTGCAAAAAACGCTCTGGTCCTTAAAGGAGTAGTCCAGTGGTGACTCAGTGGTTTACAACTTATCCCCTATCTTAAGGATAGGGGATAAGTTGCAGATCGCGGGGGGTCCGACCCCTGGGGCCCCCCGCGATCTCCTGTACGGAGCCCCGACAGCCCGCGGGAAGGGGGAGTGTCGACCTCCGCACGAAGCGGCGACCGACACGCCCCCTCAATACAACTCTATGGCAGAGCCGAAGCGCTGCCTTCGGCAATCTCCGGCTCTGCCATTGAGATGTATTGAGGGGGCGTGTCGGCCGCCGCCTCGTGCGGGGGTCGACACCCGCTATCTCGGCGGAGAGCCGGGGCCCCGTACAGTGAGATCGCGGGGGGCCCCAGCGGTCGGACCCCACGCGATCTCAAACTTATCCCCTATCCTTAGGATAGGGGATAAGTTTTTCACCACTGGACTACCCCTTTAAGGCCAAAATGGGCCTGGTCCTTAAGGGGTTCAGGAACAGACTGCTGAAAATAATAATGTATCTGTTCCTATTTTATGCTGCCTTGAGTGAGGGCTACAGAACCTACATGACAGGTTTCCTAGTGTGAAAGAGGCCTAAGACTTTATGTAAGCCTTATTTGGTGCACATACCATCGATTCCTATTATAGGGGCTTGTTCACATGAACGGCTTTTGCTGCGAATTTTAGTGCAGATTTCGCTGCGGATTTTCAGCTGCTGTTTTTTTTTTCTGGTAAGTCAATGAGAAAATAAGCAGCTGAAAATTAAAAACAGCAGATCAGCTGTGGTAAATCTGTGCAAGAATCAGCTTGTGTGAACAAGCTCAAAGGGTCTATTCACACGGGTGGAATTTCCGCCTCAAATAAAAGTCTAATAGACTTCTTTGGGACTGCACACTTCTGAATTTCTGCATGCGGAATTTCCATCCAAATTCCGCACCAATTCCACACTAAGTCTGCACAAGCCAGAAACCACCCAAGAAAGTGGAAGCGGAACTGGTGCGGAAATTCCGCCCGTGTGAATAAACCCTAAGGGTCTATTCACATGGCAGAATGTCCGCTTCCACTTGTGTGGATTCTGTGCTGATTTGGTGTGGAATTCAAGCGGAAATTCTACAGAAGTGTGAACAGTAGTGTGGGCTCCTATAGAAGTGTATTGGGCTTTCATTTGAGGAGGAATTCTGCTTGAGGAAATTCTGCCTTGTGAATAGACCCTAGGGGCGGATTACCTGCAGAATTTCTGCAGTATATCTGCTGTGGAAAGTCTGCAACAGATTTTTCTACCATTGACTTCAAGGGGTCAGCAGAAAATCCGCAATAGAGGCAGATTTGCAGATTTTCCTTTGGACCTATCAAAGTCAATGATAGCAATATCCGCTGCAGATTTTCCGCAGTAAAAAATGCTGCGATAATTCAGCAGGTAATCTGCCCGTGTGAATGTACCCTGAAAGCCATATACCATAGTAAGGCCTAAAATGTGCGTATGCTGTGGATGCTATACTGGCAAAAAGGTGTGTAGCTATAGGTAGTGTAGCTGTTGGGTTGAATAGACCATGGTCTGGTGTGGTAGACTAAGCTACACTATTCTACCCAACAAATAAAATGTAACCAAATGGTAATTCGACTACTTCGTTCTATATGTACACGTTTTGGCTGTTTGTTCGGCATAGTAAAATGTTTTGATGTGAAAAAGTATGTAAGTATTGGCTATAATGTGTATTAATGTAGATTTCTATATATTGCTCTTTGCAGATGAAGCACTTCAAGAGTTTAACATCAATGTACTGGTAAATTTGCTGCGGCAGGAAAATGGCAAAGATTTGTGTGTGATCAGAGTGCCCCCGGAGATGAAATACGTAGAATATTTTGTAATTGTTGGTGGAACGTCGACCCGGCATCTCCAGGCTATGGCACAATATGTGTTGAAAGTGGTAAAGTGTCTATGTATTATAAGGGTGGCTTTACAGCTGCTTATTTTATTTATAAATATTTCTTACTATACTAAGAACATTTTTTAGTAACAAGAACAACCTTGTGCCTCACCACCACCACCTTCATCCACCCAACTAACCATACAAAACATACCTTTAAGTTTAAAAACAAATACAACAAAGCACATCAAATTGATTTTAAAGGGGTTATCCAGCAAAAATCAAAAAACATTTCAGCTATGTGCCTAGGCTGCTTTACAAAACAAAAACAGCCTATACTTACTTCACTCCCTCATAGCCTTGAGTATCGTCCAGTCAACGCTGCATTTTCCTTTACAGAACTGCAGACAGCACAGCACATCGCCGCTCAGCCCCAGTCACTGACTTAAAAGTGCACTCCGTCCCTAGACATCTTATCCTCGATCCATAGGATAGGGGATAAGATGCTTGATCCCACCGTGTTTAGAACAGAGTTTAGAATGCTGGCTGCGGCACGAGAGGCTTGTGATGTCGTGGTCACAACCACGCCCCCTCAATGCAAGTATATGGGAGGGGACAATGACCTTACGATGGGGGGGGATGTTGGCCGTAACGTCAGCACCGCATCGCTAGTCATCAGGCACGGAGCGCAGTTTTGGATAGGGGATAAGATGTCTAGGGGTGGAGTACCCCTTTAAGGCAGGACACCGCTGCAGTCAGTCTAGCTTGGGAAAGTGTGGCATGCCTGAGACTGGGTGCCAGTACCAGAGGCAACAGGTGAGCAAGAGAGGTAAGTATAAGCTGTTCCTGTTTTATTACACAGTTGGGCACATTGCTGAAAAAATAAATCCCTGGATAACACCTTTATTCATCTACTGTAACAGTTGCAAACACCAGTCAAAGGGCAGCCTCAAAACAACTCCTAGAAAGAATTAAGTACCATGGGGGGGTGGGGAGGAAAAATCGACCAGTTGCCCATAGCAACCAATCAGATGGCTTCTTTGCTTTTATTTTTTAGATGCATTTTCAAAAATGAATCTGGTTGCTATGGGCACAAGTTCCACAGCACAAGTCTTGATGAATCTCCCCCCCCCCCCCCCACTAGAAACCCCTAAAATCTTTTCCCTCCCAGTATTGACAGAAGTATTGCCCCCTCTTAAACTCCAGTATTGACAGAAGTTTTGCCCCCTCCTGCCCTTTTAGTAGTCATGACAGTATTTAAAGTGCTGTGGTGAAAACACTAGTTCTGTGCAGTCCTAAATTCACTTAAATGTTGCTTTATCTTAGTTTATGAGTTTATTCGGTAAATATCCCTCTTCTAGACATTGCACTAGACTGTGGAGCCAGTTTACTATATAACTTGTTTTCAGGATAGGTCATACATCTATTCTAGACAACTGTATGCATGATGAGTAAGAATAATTGATGTCATTTTTGTTGTTTTATAGTATAAGTTTCTAAAAGGAGAAAGTGATCCCCATGTTCACCTGGAGGGAAAAGACACAGATGACTGGATGTGTATAGATTTTGGTAAGCAGTCAATATATTTATTTTTGTTGAAATTTAGTGTGTAGCATAAATTACTTAAAGCCTGTGGTATGAAACAACTTTGTGTGCTTACCTTGTAGAGTGGCTGTGCAAAGTATACTACGTAGCTAAGCCACATTGATTTAACCTCTTAAAGACCCCGGATGTATATTTATGTCCATGGCCGGCTCAGGAGCTGAGCGCGCTTCATACCCGCCAAGTCCCAGTTGCTATCAGCAACCAGGACCCGCGGCTAATACTGGACATTGCAGATCGGGCTGATGACCAGTATTAACCTTTTTAGACGCAACGATCAAAGTTGATGGTGGCGTCTAAAATGAGAGAAAACACTGCCAGTTAGCACACCGGAGCTGTGAAATTGCGGCATCCCGAACAGCTGAGAGGACAGTTGTTCCTTCCTTCCCGCCGTCCGATCGTCGCTCCATTGCTCCAAGCCTGAGATCCAGGATTGAGCAATCGAGCTCAGATAATTCTGATCAATGCTATGCTATGGCATAACATTGTTCAGTGTATGCAATCTAAGTATTCCATGTAATAGTCCCCTGCGGGGACAAAAAAAAAATAAAATGTTAAAAAATAAAAATTTGATTTAACCCCTTCAGTAATAAAAGTTTGAATCACCCGCTTTTCCCATTAAAACATATTTTCAACAAAAATAAACATATGTGGTATCGCCGCGTGCGTAAATGTCTGAACTATAAAAATATAACTTTAATTAAACCGCACGGTCAACAGCGTAAAAAAAAAATTCAAAGTTCAAAATTGCGTATTTTTGGTCAATTTGTATACCCTAAAAAAATTTATTAAAGGTGATCAAAAAGTCCCATCAAAACAAAAATGGTACCGATAAAAACTTCAGATCACGGTGCAAAAAATTAGCCCCCATTCCATTCTGTATACAGAAAAATAAAGTTATAGGGGTCAGAAGATGACAATTTTAAACATACTAATTTTGGTGCATGTAGTTACCGTTTCCGGCATATAAGACGACCCCCCAACTTTTACAGTTAAAATATAGAGTTTGGGATATACTCTCCATATAAGACTACCCCCTCTACCGCGATGTACAGTACCTTACCATTGTTCCCCCCCCCTACATTAGGTTGTCAGCATAGTCCCCCCTACGTTAGGTTGTCAGCATAGTCCCCCCTACGTTAGGTTGTCGGCATAGTTCCTCCCCCTACGTTAGGTTGTCGGCATAGTTCCTCCCCCTACGTTAGGTTGTCGGCATAGTTCCTCCCCCTACGTTAGGTTGTCGGCATAGTTCCTCCCCCTACGTTAGGTTGTCGGCATAGTTCCTCCCCCTACGTTAGGTTGTCGGCATAGTTCCTCCCCCTACGTTAGGTTGTCGGCATAGTTCCTCCCCCTACGTTAGGTTGTCGGCATAGTTCCTCCCCCTACGTTAGGTTGTCGGCATAGTTCCTCCCCCTACGTTAGGTTGTCGGCATAGTTCCTCCCCCTACGTTAGGTTGTCGGCATAGTTCCTCCCCCACGTTAGGTTGTCGGCATAGTTCCTCCCCCACGTTAGGTTGTCGGCATAGTTCCTCCCCCACGTTAGGTTGTCGGCATAGTTCCCCCCCCCCCCCCCCCCCACACACACACATTAGGTTGGCAGTATACGGTAGTTCCCCCACATTTGGTAGGCAGTGGACCCCTCAGACATACAGCCTTCAGCCAAATACAGTGTAGGGCTGGAGGCTGTATGTCTGTGTACTGCCTCACCTCAGTGCTGCGACCACCATTGAACACATTTTATAAGTGGTCAGAAACTTGTAAGTAACTCATGAGAGAATAAAGTTACGTTAAAACCAAGCTTATCAGTGTTTTTCTTGTGAAATTCCCAATAAGTTTGTCACATGACCCTCTTCCTATTGAAAAAACTAAAGTTGGATTCAAAATGGCCGACTTCAAAATGGCCACCATGGTCACCACCCGTCTTGAAGAGTTCCCCCATCACATATACTAATGTGCCACAAACAGGAAGTTAATATCACCGACCATTCCCATTTTATTAACCTCCAGAGCGGTAATCCAGAGCGTGACTCGGGGTTAATTTTCCCTGCCAGGATCGGTAACCCCGAGTCATGCTCGGGGTAGAATCGCAAAAGCAGTGCGATATAGCGGTGCGGCCCCCCGGGAAAACATGCGATTAGCTGCTCTGGTCGGCTCCCGTGGCGGAGCAGGTAAAGAAAAATACTAAGTCAGTGTTTCCCTACCAGGGGGTCTCCAGTTGTTGCAAAACTACAACTCTCAGCATGCCCGAACAGCCAAAGGCTGTCTGGGCATGCTGGGAGTAGTAGTTTCACAACAGCTGGAGGCCCCCTGTTAGAAAAACACTGAGCTAAGTGTAAAAGGAAAAAGGAGTAAAATAAAAAAAACTTTTGCTCACCTAATCCCGGTCCATGCAGATGTCGTTCCCCTCCGTGCGCTCTGGTCCCTGCTCTCTTCACGATTCATCTTACAGGACCTTTCCCTTTTCAGCCAATCACAGGCCGCAGTGATTTCCAGCCAGTGATTGGCTGAAGGGGAAAGGACTTGTTCTGCAGCAAATACACTAGGTTTGAAACCTGCCCGGCAAACCCAGTGTATGTTACTGCAGAACGAGGTGACAAGGGGGGGGGGGGGATGTAACGGGGGGGGGGGGGGGGGGGGAGAGAATGTGACAAGGGAGGGGGATGTGACGGGGAAGATGTGAAATTCAATGCAAAAAATTGTACCGCTTCTGGTACAAATTTCCAGACAGAATCATACCGCCAGGGAGGTTAAGGTGTGTGCATATAAATGGCCCATCCTGTATAAAACTCAATGTGTGTATGTATGTATGTGTGTATGTATGTATGTGTATATGTTCCAGCATCACGTCCAAACGGCTAAAGATATTAACATGAAATTTGGCCACATGTTACTTATGTCAACAACAAACATAGGATAGGTGATTTAACCCTTACTCGCCCTCATTTTCCAGGGGCGGGATTTTTATTTAAAGTCCCAAACAAGTCTATGGGAAATATGTTACGGCATAACTTCCAAACTCAGTCATGTTATATGTATAATAAAAATGTAGGATCGTTAATTTACCCTAACCTACCCCAATTTGTGAGAGTCTGGGTTTTTGTTTAAAGCCCAATGCAAAGCTATAGGTAATGTATGTTCCAGCATAACTTCTGTACGACTGGAGATATTTCGGGAATACTTGGTCTCATGTTACTTATATGTCAAATAAAAAGATGGAATAATTAAATTAACCCTAACCTACCCCCATATGTGACGGATGGGGTTTTTGTTTCATGTCCCATGCAAGTATATAGGATTTCTGGTGCCTTACTCCACAAGCTCCGCTCTGCATCTCCTGGTGAATGCATCAGTCCGGCCACTCTCTCCCTGCATTCCATGCCCCACCTCACAGACACGCCCACCTTTTAAGCCACACCCCTTTTATTTTCAGCTTACAAGATCTTCATCACAACTCAGCTCCTCATAGGGGACAGGATATGCGGTCCAAATATGAGGAGGGGATTTGGGGTTCGGATATGGGGTCAGGATTTAAAGGGAATCTGTCACCAAATGTATTTTTTTTTTCCAGAGGTTAAATGGGTACTCTCATTAAAGTAAAAAAAATAAAAATTAAAAAGATGTTATGCAAAAATTAGAATATTTCTAATACCGTATATGTTAATTTAAAATATTGTTTTTATAGTTTTGTTTTTTTTTACATTAGAAAACCTGGCCACTAGGTTTCACCCTATATGGCTCAGGATTCCTTCCTGTTAAAACAGGTTTTTTAATGGGGATTTCAATACAAATGAATACAGGGATAGAGATGGTTAGTGTCAGGGACAGATGGGGAGGGGGATTAGGGAAAGATTAGTTGATAGCTTCACTTTAAATGTTTTCATATTTTTGGAAATGTTCTAAAAAAAAATTACTTGTCACAAAATATGAAAAATTTAATAACTTGTCATATTTCCCACTGTTGACCAGCAGAGGGAGCTAACATGAGGAATCAGGCGAAGGCAAGCAACTTGTGAATACGCTGCTGAAATCTGGCCTCGCTCATCTACCTTCCCTTTTGTCTGTGTGCATGGGGGGGGAGTTGTAGTCTTTTCAGTTCCACTGTGTGCACCATTTTGTTGGTGTCTAGAGTGGTAAAGAACAGACAATTGGATATCGCTTCCAGAGCTGGGTCATTGCAGGCTAGAATCTCTGTGCGGACATCCCGCAAATTGCACAGGAATACGCCATCTCATAGACTGTTAAGCATTCCGTGTGGAGTCCGCAGAAAGAAAGAACACGTTCATTCAGAATAGTGAATACAGCATTGGAGGTGACTGGAGGAAAAGATGTTATATAACAGCAGAATGGTGACAGGAGGATAAGACGTGATGTAACCGTAGAATACTGACTGCAGCTTTGGAAGTGAATAGAGGATGAGACATTATATAACAGCAGAATAGGAAATACAGCTTTGGAGGCGACTGGAAGATAAGATGTGATGTAACAGTAGAATACTGACTGCAGCTTTGGAGGTGACAGGAGGAAAAAACATTATACAACAGCTAATGTGCCATTCAGAAGCCTGTAATTATTACAGGGCCATGAGTTATTAGACAGAGTTTGAATGTCATACACAGCTTTTCCAGGCTTCTGAATGGCACATGATCTGACTAGCACTGACACTTTCCTTGCCATTCAGAAGCCTTGGAAAGCTGTGTGTGACAGTCAGACCCTGTAATCATTACAGAGCCATGAGTCATAACAGTGTCTGTCACACACAACTTTCCAATAGCTAGGAAACTGTCAGTGTTAGTCAGTTCATGTGCCATTCAGAAGCCTGGAAAAGCGGTGTTTGACAGTCAGACCCTGTAATCAGTACAGGGCTATGAGTCATTAGACGGTCTGAATGTCACATACAGCTTTGACACAGCCTTCTTACAGACGTGCAGCCGTCCCTGGTGTAAATCCTCCTTCAGCATGGGGTCCGACCTCATACACATTCCTTGTCCCTTCTCATAGCGGCAGTTCACGGCCGGCCTGCCATGTGATCTTGTACTCGTCATGAAGATAGTCAGGGAAGCGCTGTGCTGCAGACATCAGCTGGGGGTCGACCAGAACTCCCCCTTCTCAGCTGATCCTCTGCACTCCCGCCTGAAAGCCAGAGAGGCGCAGAGTCCAGGTCCCAAAGATGGATGGTAGGAGCTCGGCCGGTATACAGGAGAGCCAGCAGGGGATAATGACAACCACTGGTGCTTTACAGTGGAGGCTTCCGGACTTCACCAATATGGCGCTGGCTCCTCTTTTGTCGCTGTGTTCTGCGCATGACAGACATGCGCAGAACACAGCATTCTAGTCCCTCATTTTTTTTTATTTATGAGACTGTCGGCGTCTTAACAGTCTTATGGCCAGTGAATGCTGTAGAGCATCTGTGATAGTGTCGTTAAGTGATGTCATCACATATGCTTATGGTAATGGAAGCCCCCTGTGCAAATTTTAAAGATGAATAAAATGTTAAATAAATGAAATACACACCAAACACACACATGAACTAAACTTATTTTATATAACAATTTCATTAATATATAAAAAAAAAAAAAAAAAAAAAAAGTGACCGTTTCCCTTTAAGGATGGGATATGAGGACAAAAGCTTCTTCATTTGTTGCTTTTCCTCCCCACAAGGATTAGGTAGGAAAAATGGACAGCATTGGGTACTCAGCTAGTGTGTGTGTGTGTATATATATGTATATATAAATAATATGTATGTAGGAAAAACCGGGAAACACCGGATATCTAAGCTAGTTTATTATAAAATGTTATTTACTTTTAAAAGGGGTTATCTAGGAATAGAGAAATAAAACTAATTTCTTCCAAAATCAGTACCACCCTTTCCTCATGCACTTCAATGGAACTGAGCTGCCATACCACATACAACCTGAGGACAGATGTGGCACTGCTTTTGGAAGAAATCGGCTCTGTTTTTCTAATCCTAGATATTCCCCCTTAATTGGCCACTGTCGGATGCAAAAACTTTTTATAGTGGGAATTCGGGTAGAAAAACAGACATGGTGCACATCTACAATCTTGTATAATGATCTGATTATTTCTCAGCATAATATCAAAAACTAACAGGTTGTTAGTATACATTTTTGATCAAAAAGTACAAGCCCACTCGCCACATCAAGGCCACCTATTCAGAGTGGGTCCCTAACGTCCCTAGCCTAAAATGGCGCAGCACCGAGCGGCGACCACCACCGCCGCGACACCAATGCCCACAGGGGGGAACGACCCACCGGCAGAGCGGCCCCAATGCCACTCAAACCAGTCTATGGGCCGCACCCCCCCCGCAGACACGGCGCCACGCACAGCACCACACCAATGTGAACAAGGTCCAATAGCTCACTTACCATGCTCTCCCAGTCAGACTGGGAGGCTGCTAGGAAAGAAATGACCCATGTGTAGATAACTACTACTTATATAGGGTT
The DNA here is from genome assembly GCF_029499605.1 of Hyla sarda. NCBI lineage: Eukaryota > Metazoa > Chordata > Amphibia > Anura > Hylidae > Hyla > Hyla sarda. Next base: position 81,323,636 of record NC_079193.1, on the reverse strand, counting down.
GGGCTGAGGGGGTGGGGAAGAGTGCAGCACATGTTAAAAAAAAAAAAAAAAAGGAGGGGATAGAAATCACAGTGTGAATTCGGGTAGAAAACAGACATGGTCGCACATCTACAATCTTGTATAATGATCTGATTGCTTCTCAACATAATATCAAAAACTAACAGGTTGTTAGTATACATTTTTGATCAAAAAGTACAAGCCCACTCGCCACGTCAAATTTGTAGATGTGCGCTATGTCTGTATTCTACCCGAAATTCATACTGAGATTTCTATCCTTTTTTTTTTTTTTTGAACATGTGCTGCACTCTTCCCCACCCCCTCAGCCCAACCCTATATAGGTGGTAATTAGCCACACTAGGGCCATTTCACTCCTGGCAGCCTCCCAGTCTGACTGGGAGAGCAGGGTAAGTGAGCCATTACACCTTGTTCACACTGGTGTGGTGCTGTGCGGCGTCCGTTGCTGCCGTGGCGCCGTGTCTGCGGGGAGGTGCGGCCCATAGACTGGTTTGAGTAGCATTGGGGCCGCCCTGCCAGTGGGTCGCTCCCCCCCCCCCCCCCGGTGGGCACCTGTGTCGTGGCGGTGGTGGTCGCCGCCCGGTGCTGCGCCATTTTATGCTAGGGACGTTAGGGACTCACTCTGGATAGGTGGCCTTGACGTGGCGAGTGGGCTTGTACTTTTTGATCAAAAATGTATACTAACAACCTGTTAGTTTTTGATATTATGCTGAGAAGCAATTAGATCATTATACAAGATTGTAGATGTGCACCATGTCTGTATTCTACCCGAAATTAATAAAAAAAATTTATAGGTTGGCAAAACATTAAAGGGGTATTCCCAAAAATTTTTTTTTATATATATACTGGCTCCAGAAAGTTAAAGGGGATATCCACCAGAAGGTGATTTTATTACATACCTGGCAGACAGTAATGGACATGCTTAGGAAGGATCTGTGCTTGTCTTGGGGCTAAATGGCTATGTTGTGAGATTACCATAACACTGTGGCTAGCTTTTTGTTAACTGGTATTTCCTGTTTGACTTTCTTTTTTGCCTACAAATACCATAATTCCATTTTCCTCCCTCCCACACATCACCCACCCCACCCATTGAAAACATACGAGCTGCATCCATTCAAAAGATCTGTAGTTTTCAATCAGGGTGACTACAGCTGTTGCATTAGTTACAGATTGATCTCTCCCCCAGCAAAAGATCACTCCACCCATTGAAGCGGACAAACTCCCTGTCATCAGCTGAGTAGGGAGTCAGGTCTCGGCCGCATTGCAAGCTGGGAAAAATCTGAGACAACAGTCATTTTGTATGCTGGTAAAAATAAATATTGGGGTGAAAATCACAGAAGAATTGTGAGAAAACCATCACACACAGGTACAGACACTATATTATGAACTACACTAACTTTACAGCCCCTGTAGCATAGTCAAATAAAAAAAAATCCTGGAATACCCCTTTAAACAGATTTGTAAATTACTTCTATTAAAAAATATTAATGCTTCCAGTAGTTATCAGCTGCTGAAGTTGAGTTGTTCTTTTCATTCTGACAACAGGGCTCTCTGCTGACACCTGCTTGTCTCAGCAACTGTCCGAAGTATTAGAGGTTTGCTATGGGGATTTTCTCCCACTCTGGAGAGTTCCTGAGACAAGCAGAGGTGTCAGCAGAGAGCACTGTTGTCAGACAGAAAAGAACAACTCAACTTCAGCAGCTGATAACTACTGGAAGGATTAAGATATTTTTTTTTATAGAAGTCATTTGCAAATCTGTCTACCTTTCTGGAGCCAGTTGATATTACTTTAACCTTTCTAATGTACTTCATAAGAAATGTTCCTTTTCCTTTTTATAGAAATCATGGCTTTGTCCAAACTGAAGCACAGGCATGGACAAAGTCCAGTAAGTGAGGGTGGGCTAGCACTCCTCTGTGCTCTCTCCTGTCTGATAGTACTCCTCTGTGCTCTCTCCTGTCTGACAGTACTCCTCTGTACTCTCTCCTGTCTGATAGTACTCCTCTGTGCTCTCTCCTGTCTGATAGTACTCCTCTGTGCTCTCTCCTGTCTGATAGTACTCCTCTGTGCTCTCTCCTGTATGATAGCACTCCTCTGTGCTCTCTCCTGTCTGATATGACTCCTCTGTGCTCTCTCTCCTGTCCTATCAGACAAAGGAGTCGTATCAGACAGGAGAGAGCACAGAGGAGTCGTATCAGACAGGAGAGAGCACAGAGGAGTGCTATCAGACAGGAGAGAGCACAGAGGAGTGCTATCAGACAGGAGAGAGCACAGAAGAATGCTAGCCCACCCTCACTTACTAGATTTTGTCTATGCTTCAGCTTGGACAAAGCCATGATTGCTATAAAAACAAAATAAAAATTTCTTATGAAATATATTAGAAAGGTTAATGTTTTGCCAATATGTACAACATATAAAACATTTTTGAATCTGACAGTGCCCATTTAAATTTTTATTCAATATCATTCAAAATAGAAAAGGAACAAAATACCTTTGAGGCAACTTAATCCCCCCCACACACACACACACACACACACACATTCTTTTTATAAATATTTATCAAATTTTATGAAATTCTGTATCTAACAAAAATAATTTTAGTCCAAAATAACTGCAATTTTTGCCTGAAGGCTGAATAGACAAAATAATTGGAGAAAGGTCAGAACGTCCCTCTACCCCCTAATAAATCTTCTTCTCAAATATCTGCTATCTACCTAAATATATTCTAGACTGTGATTCTTAGGCCACAGTTCCCATCACAATTTGTGCCTCCGATATACGAGAGGAGACGGACATGCTGACGTATCGGTTCTCAGACAGACGTGGGTCCCATTCATTTCAAGGACCCGAGCGTAGTCAGCTTGTGACTGTGTTTGGGTCATTTTCCCAACTTATCTGAGATTTGTCTTGGACTGAAAAGCGCTGCAGACCACACTTCTTAGCAAGAGCCAAAACTTGTATATGATTAGAAAATGGACATAGTCACTAGCTGACTAAGCATGGGCAAGTGAAATGAATTGGGCCCATGCCTGTCCGAGCCCAGATAAGTCAGCGTGTCACTTTGACAGTTTCCTGGCATATCTATGCCCTGAAGGCACAAATCGTGAGCTGTAGATGTGCGTGAAAAACAGGTCACCCATCCCCCCCAAAGTACAGGTTTTTTTTTGTTTTTTGCACTAGCATAAATTCTTCTTTGGTTGGTTCTCATAATATGCAAAGTACATATTCCATTGTTATCACTGATGCTATTTTAATTTTTAATTTTTTTTGCTTTAACCAGGGAATATTGTTGTTCATTTCATGCTGCCTGAAACCAGAGAGACCTATGAATTGGAGAAGTTATGGACTTTGCGGTCACATGATGACCAGCTTTCTGAAATGGCAGATGAAGTTTTACCATTGGATTTTACTTTTGGACTGCAGCAGCCTAAAGACTGAGATAGATAGATAGAGATATATAATATATAATTATATATCTCTATCTATTATTTTTTTTTTTCGGCTTTACATTTTTCTACTGACCGGGGCTGTGCTGTGAGGTTGTTTAACATGGTGGAAGAATATTAAATAAGAAAATAAAAAGTAGGCTTCGGGCGACGCGTTGTATGAATTTTTTTTATTTTTTTTTGTTTGTTTTTTAATTTATGAAGAAATTCTCTGTATAAGTGGTACTACTTTAGTATATCACTTAGTTATAAGGTCCACAATTTATTGCCAATTTTGTTCTTGAATCAACTCAGAAGTCAGAGCTCTATTTTCTATTACATCTTTTCACACCTAAATTTACAGCTGCCTGCAGCCACCACTAGGGGAAGATACATGTAGACATCTACTGTCGACCTCACATGTTGTTGGCTATGGTCACACCTAAAGCTACACTGTTTGTAGCATACATCAGCAGTGCAATATGCTGACATATACCATGGATTGCCCACTCAGGATCCATTTAACTGAATGTAGTCTTACCTGCACTTTTAAAGGGGTATTCCAGGAAATCAACTGGAACAGATTTGTAAATTACTTCTATTAAAAATGTTTAATCCTTCCAATAATTATCAGCTGCTGAAGTTGAGTTGTTCTTTTCTGTCTGACAACAGTGTTCTTCATTGTTCTTTTCTGTCTGGCAACAGCAAACAAGAGATTTGCTATGGGGATTTACTTCTATACTGGACATTTCCAGAGACAGGTGTCATCAGAGAGCACTTGGACAAAAAAAAAAAAACTCATAGATATTCAAGTATAAGGATATGACAATATTGCACAGTAATTAAATGTAAAAAAAAATTCAAGTATTAGGATTTGGCAGTATCACACAATGTTGCAGCATTCAAATATGCAGATGGCAATACAACAAACTCACAATAGTTAAATGCGGATATATTATGTGGATATATTTGCAGGCTCAAGGCGGGTATAATTCCAATATGATGTAGCTACAAAATTGTAGCCCCAAATCAAAACCCACCATGTAAAACAATTGCACACATCCTCATAGTAAACACACTTACAAGTGCTTAATGGCTGGACGATCACTCGCGTATACCCCCCCCCCCCCCCCCAACGCATTTCGCCAACCTGCTTTATCTCCTGTTTCCCCTCCTATGGGTTTTAAATGTCTTGTGATGCATGTGTTTTTTACGGGATTTTTTGTGAGGTCACTGATTTTTGGTTAAACTGACTTTCAATAAAGATTTAAATTTTTAATGATTTTATGTTTTTTTCATAAGTGAGGTTTTCATGTAGGATTATAGGTTGTATTTATCAAATCTCAGTGGTTTATTCAAATTGAATTTTGGTTGCTATATTTGTAGGTTGATTGGTTCCCGTACAGTCATGGCTGTAAATGTTGGCACCCCCTAAAATTTTTCAAGAAAATGAAGTATTTTTCACAGAAAAGGATTGCAGTAACACATGTTTTGCTATACACGTTTATTCCCTTTATGTATTGGAACTAAACCTAAAAAGGGAGGGGGAAAAAAAGCAAATTGGACATAATGTCACACCAAAAATGGTCTGGACAAAATTATTAGCACCCTTATATTTGGTTGCACACCCTTGGGAAAAAATAAACTTCCTATAACCATCAAAAAGCTTCTTACACCTCTCAGCCGGAATGTTGGACCACTCTTCCTTTGCAAACTGCTCCAGGTCTCTCTTATTGGAAGGGCGCCTTTTCCCAACAGCAATTTTAAGATCTCTCCCCAGGTGTTCAATGGGATTTAGATCTGGTCTCATTGCTGGCCACTTCAGGACTCTTCAGCTCTTTTTTTGCCATCCATTTCTGGGGGCTTTCTGATGTATGTTTGGTGTCACTGTCCTCCTGTGAGACCCATGATCTCGGATGCAAACTCAGCTTTCTGACACTGGGCTGTACAGTGCGACCCAAAATCCATTGGTAATCCTCAGGTTTCATGATGCCTTGCACACATTCAAGGCACCCCCAGTGCCAGAGGCAGCAAAACAACCCCAAAATATAATTGAACCTCCACCATATTTCACTGTAGGTACTGTGTTCTTTTCTTTGTAGAATCATGTGCTTTACCAAAAAGCTCTATCTTGGTCTCATCTGTCCACAAGATGTTTTCCCAGAAGCATTTTGGCTTACTCAAGTTCATTTTGGCAAAATGTAGTCTTGCTTTTTTAGGTCTCTGTGTCAGCAGTGGGGTCCACCTGGGGCTCCTGTCATAGCATTTCATTTAAATGTTGACAGTTTGCGCTGACACTGATGCTCCCTGAGCCTGCAGGACAGCTTGAATATCTTTGGAACTTGTTTGGGGCTGCTTATTCACCAGCTGGACTATCCTGCATTGACATCTTTAATCAATTTTTCTCTCCACACCCTGGGAGATTATCAAGAAGTTTGCAACCCATTGCACTGTAGCTAATGTTGCGCACAAATCTAGATCTCTGGAGATGAACTTGTAACCTTGAGATTGTTGAAATTTTTCCACAATTTTGGGTCTCAAGTCCTCAGACAGTTCTCTTCTCTTTCTGTTGTCCATGCTTAGTGTGGCACACACACAGACACACAAAGCAAAGACCAAGTGAACTTCTCTCCTTTTTTATCTGCTTTCAGGTGTGATTTTTACATTGAAACAACAACAAAGACGTGGTCTCAAATGGCTGGAGGTGCTCAACCCCAAATGCGGTTATGCATTTATGCTGGGGGAGCAGCCCTTTTGGTCTGTTGCTAGGGGCGATCCTCAGCATAAAAATGCATACAATGGGGGATGCCTGCAGCGGACTACAAGTGCCACAATAGAATCCTACACCAGATAGATGGTGTGGATGTGTAACTATTAGAATAATACAGGAATTTAGGTGCACTCCAATGACATTGGCTATCCCTCAACACGGATGTTAAAATTAATGTATGTTGTTCAATGTACATACCGTAAATAAATAAGCCCTACCCTGAAAATAAGCCCTAGTGTGTTTTTTTGTGACTAAAATTAATATAAGACCGGGTCTTATTTTCGGAGAAACATGGTATAGAATGTAACTCATACTATCCATGTGTAGCGTTAGAAATAAAATAAAAAATTACATTTCTGACTAATGTGTGAACAAACTCCAATCTAGAGGGGGAAAAAATGTGCACAAGGTCCAAAAAATTTAAATAAAATAAATAATTCTGGCTAATATGTGTGAACAAGTTCCAATCTAGGGGAGAAAAAAAATATGCACACAAGGTCCAATGTAGAAGAAAGAAAAAAAATATTCTGACTTATAAGTGTGAACAAGCATCAATCTAGAGAAAGAAATTCAGAAAAATTCAACTAACATGTGAGAACAAGGTCCAGTCTAGAATTCAAGCCTTTAGGCTTACGTGTAGCTAACACAGTGATTCCCAACCGTGGTGCAGCGGCAGACAAGTGTGCACAGGTGGTGCCGCGGGATTTTGCTGTGATTTTTTTATTTTAAATATTCCGCCCCGGCCTGCGCGCTTATGACTGGCGGTGCAGGGGGGGATGGGAAGCCTGCGTGCACACTGCGCACACAGCGTCCCCCTCGCCCCTGTGTCCCACTGCATCCCCCTCTACCTTGTGGCGCAGTGAGCCAAAAATGGTACCCTGGGGCGGAACGAGCTTCATCTGCGCCGGACTCCCGAGCCTGCCGCAGACCTGCAAGCTGCGCGGCCCGGCTTGCTTAAGGCACCGTACCTTTTCCACCCCTTTTGCACCTTCCTGTCACCCATGTCCACCCCCCCCTGTCACCCATGTTTACCCTCCTGTCATCCGTCACCCTGTCCACCCCCATGTCACCCATATTCCCCCCCATCCACCCTCCCGTCACCCATATTCACACCCCTGTCCACCCTCCTGTCACCCATGTTCACCCTTCTGTCATCCCTGTCCCCCCCCCGTCTACCCTCCTGTCATCCCTGTCACCCCTGTCCACCCTCCTGTCATCCCTGTCACCGCCGTCCACCCTCCTGTCACCCATGTTCACCCTCCCGTCATCCCTGTCACCGCCGTCCACCCTCCCGTCACCCATGTTCACACCCCTGTCCACCCTCCTGTCACCCATGTTCACCCTCCCGTCATCCTTGTCACCGCCGTCCACCCTCCCGTCATCCCTGTCACCCCGTCCACCCTCCCGTCATCCCTGTCACCCCCGTCCACCCTCCCGTCACCCATGTTCACACCCCTGTCCACCCTTTCTCCCCGTCACTCCCATCCACCCCCCCGTCACTCATGTCCGCCCTCCTATCATCCCCGTCACCCATGTCCACCCCCCCCTTCACTCATGATCATCCTCGTCACCCATGTCCGTCTTGTCCACTCCCTTGTCCATCCCTGTCACTCATGTTTACCCCCCCCCCCCGTCTACCCTGTCACCCATGTCCACCCTCCTGTTCACCCATCTGTCCCTTTGTCACCCCAGTCCACCCCTGTCCCTCTTTTACCCCCTTATCCACCCCTCTGACCCCGTCTCCCATGTCCACCCTCCTGTCATCCATGTCCACCCCCCCATCCAACCCTCTGTCACCCCTGTTCACCCTCCATTGTCCACCCCTCTGACCACATCCTTGTCACCCATGTCCACCCCCTATGCCCCGTCACCCATGTTCACTCTTCTACACCCAATCGGTCACCCTTGTACACCTCCTTACACCCCTCTGTACACTCCTCTACACCCCTCTGTCACCCATGTACACCCCTCTAAGCCCCCTCTGTCACCCATGTTCACTCTTCTACCCCTCCCTACACCCCTCTGTACACTGCTACACCCGTCACCCATGTACACTTCTCTATACCCATCTGTCACCCATGTACACTCCTCTATCACCCATCTGTCACCCATGTACACTCCTCTATCACCCATCTGTTACCCATGTACACTCCTCTATCACCCATCTGTTACCCATGTACACTCCTCTACACCCGTCACTCATGTACACTCCTCTACACCCATCTGTCACCCATGTACACTCCTCTACACTCCTCTACACCCATCTGTCACCCATGTACACTCTTCTACACCCCTCTGTACACCTCTCTCCGTCACCCATGTAAGAAAAAAAAGTGCGGAGGCTAATAGGTTTGTTTTGCAGGTTTAACGGTGAAGAATTGTGGGTGGAAGAAATCGTGATGATGGGCCGGACCAGATGGAGAAGAGAAGTCAACGATGCAAATTAGAGAAGACTCATATGGCAGGCCGCCTCCGAGAACGATCCTTATTGGTTAAAAATGACCCCCTAGCTGTAATCCCATAGGGAAAATGTCAGCGGTGGGCGGAGCTTCGCCACACGCGGGGAAATGCACCGACACCGCCATGATATATTAACTCCTTGTGAGGAAAGACCTGTAGCAGGGAGGAGCCAGCTGCGCGACCCCAGCCACGGCTGGAATGCCTGTATACTGAGGGAGATGTCGGCCGGGATGTCACCCGCACGTAGCTCCCGAAGTGAGTGAAAAAAACACTGAAAAGGTAAAGAAAAGTAAGAAATCAGGCCCCCCCCCCCCCAACTAAGAATAAAAAGGAGAGAAGTCCCGTCCTCTCACAAGGACAAGGGGGGTGGGGGGAACATACTCACCCTGTATCCACCATACTCACCTGAAGAGGTCTTTAGCCAGTCTTATGGATACCTGCATCGCGTCATGCTGCTACAGACCAGGACGAGAAGGGAAAATATGGGGACCTGGACCGAAGGTACTACCCCAAGTGCTGGCCGTTGGCGGGAAGGGGTAACGGTGCATTTGTATCTTATGTCCCATGCCCCTTAGCCGCATATAGGGGAACAGGTAGCGCCATGCTCCTGAACCCCACCTGAATCAGAAAGTTGGGAGCAGAGGGATAAGGTCCTGCGTCTGACCACACTAATGTGTAGCTAATCACCCAGCTTAAATATTGAAAAATTATAGGAGCACCATTAATGTGTCTTGGGTGTGACAACCTGCTGTAGCGCAGGGAGCTGCTATCTCGCAGCTCTGCTTGCTCTGTGAAGCGAGGTGCCAGCGTCTGACATCACTTCCTGTCAGCTGCCGGATATACTTGTGTGAAACCCGTCCTGAGCAGGAAACCATGAGTAGGAATAGGGACTTGTTTATAAGTTCCCCAACTTTCTCTCCTAGGTACAGGCTACTGATGGGGCTCCCTGTACTTGTGCTTTTGCCCTAGGTGGACCAGACCGGTTATCCTGGGCACACTGGAGTCATTCAGGGACAGATCTTTTGTTTTCACATGCATTGTCTATGGTCCTATCTTTTTTCCTTACAGGAATCTTAGGGAAAGACCTGTGCATTTCTGTTGCCTTACATATGGAACCCAAGTGTGATATATGTGATATTGTATTTTTCTACATATCTCTTGTGATGTCTATTTCACCAATTTATAAACCTCCCTGATGACGCCATTATAATTATTGGTAGAAACGAGTCGGTGGCTTTAATTGGTGGGAGTAATTGATGCACATGAGACCAACCTGAGCTGGCAAGGCCAAGCAGAGCCCATCTGGGTCTCTTCTGGATGCACCAACAACATCCCATGTTATTTGTGGTGATTGTTTACACAAGTACACTATTAGTTTATGTAACAAACTTATTAGTTTACATTAAAAGTTATATTTTAGGCACACCCAAGACACATTAATGGTGCTCTTATAATTTATGAACCCCCACCTAAAAACAGAAAATAAAAGGAATATAAGAACCTAAAACAGGTCCTAACTGTAAAAACAAAAAAGATTACCAGGTCTGAAGAACACCAGACCTGTGTCTTGCCTCCTAGAACACTTCGCTAAAACTGATTAACTCAGGGTCAGTAGGCAGGGTATATCCTGCCAGGAGGTGACAACTTTTTTTTGTATGCCTAGTGTCAGCGTCTCCTAGCGGCAAGAGCATATACCCACGGTCTGTGTCTCCCAATGGTTTCCGACAGAGAAAGTAACATTTGCTTCTTTATCAGTCTTTTTGACAGTTTAATCAGGTCCGTGATGTAATCTTATGCAATCACCCTATTCTTAAACAGGACCCAGACCTTGCAGAATTCTACGTGCCGGTGTACAATTGTCCCTAGCCTATATACATCTAAACAGTCAAAAACACCTACTTAGGGCCAGAGTACCCCTTTAACTTGTAACCAAGACATCTTATCCCCTATTCAAAAACTTGCATTGAGGGGGCAGGGCCTGACGTCACAATACTCCGGCCCTGTGGTCGTGAGGCTTCAGACACAGCCTCCAGCGCTGCGTGCAGCTGAAACAGGTGGGTGCTGCATGAGAGATTGCAGGGGTCCACAGCGATCAGACATCTTATCCCCTATCCTTTGGAGTAGGGGATAAGATTTCTTAAAGGTCGGAGTATCCCTTTAAAGGGACATATAAGTGTGGCCACAGAATTTGCACTACCTGTTACATAGAGCACAGTTCCACATTTTAGTAGAACATGCAAACAGTATTTCACCAAGTCATATATTAACAGTAATACTCAGTGCTTAATATATCTTGCCACCTGGACTGTGTGTAATATGCAATATCTGGGCCACACAAAGAATTTGTTGAAAGTCAGGTTTTGCCGCCACTTAGCAGATGCTAGGAATAGCGCTGTAAACGTTTCCTATCTCAGCAGACACTTTCAAGAACAGCATGGGGGTGACACTACAGGTCTCAGATTATTGGGCATTGAACTGGTTCATTTATCTGTAAGAGGGGGTAATCCGAAAACAAAGAGTTAATCACGAAGCTTACTGGATTTATATTTAAGATACATGTAAGTCTAAAGGCTTGAATTCTATATTGGACCTTGTTCTCAAAAGTTTATTTTTTCTGAATTCCTTTGTTTTCTAGATTGGTGCTTGTTAGAATTTTTTCTTCTTCTAGATTAGACCTTGTGCACATGTTATTTTCCCCCCTAGATTGCAGCTTGTTCACACATTAGTAATTTTTTTTTTGTTTTTTGGACCGTGTGCACATAAGTTTTTTTTCTCTTCACACATTTCAGTATTTTATTTTAATTCAAACGCAACACATGGACAGTATGACGAGTTACATTCTATATAGGTGTTTTTTGCCCTTTATGCTCCAGTTGAATCATTACATGTTATTACCAATCTTTGTAACATTTTATACAGTACAGACCAAAACACCTCATTCAGAATTTTCTTTATTTTCTGAAAATTGTAGATTCACACTGAAGGCATCAAAACTATGAACACATGTGGAATTATAGACATAACAAAAAAGTGTGAAAATATGTCCTATTCTAGGTTCTAGCCACCTTTTGCTTTGATTACTGCTTTGCACACTCTTGGCATTCTCTTGTTGAGATTCAAGAGGTAGTCACCTGAAATGGTTTTCACTTCACAGGTGTGCTGGTGTGGAGGAGGAGGTGTGATGGTGTGGGGGTGCTTTGCTGGTGACACTGTTGGGGATTAATTCAAAATTGAAGGTATACTGAACCAGCATGGCTACCACAGCATCTTGCAGCGGCATGCTATTCCATCCGGTTTGCGTTTAGTTGGACCATCATTTATTTTTCAACAGGATAATTACCCCAGACACACCTCCAGGCTGTGTAAGGGCTATTTGACCAAGAAGGAGAGTGATGGGGTGCTGTGCCAGATGACCTGGCCTCCACAGTCACCGGACCTGAACCCAATCGAGATGGTTTGGGGTGAGCTGGACCACAGAGTGAAGGCAAAAAAGGGCCAACAAGTGCTAAGCATCTCTGGGAACTCCTTCAAGACTGTTGGAAGACCATTTCAGGTAACTACCTCTTGAAGCTCATCAAGAGAATGAGTGTGCAAAGTAGAGATGAGCGAACGTACAGTAAATTAGATTCGTCACAAACTTCTCGGCTCGGCAGTTGATGACTTATCCTGCATAAATTAGTTCAGCTTTCCGGTGGGCTGGAAAAGGTGATACAGTCCTAGGAGACTCTTTCCTAGGAATGCATCCACCTTTTCCAGCCCACCTTGAGCACCTGAAGGCTGAACTAATTTACGCAGGATAAGTCATCAACTGCTGAGCCGAGAAGTTCGTGACGAATCAATTTTACTGTAAGTTTGCTCATCTCTAGTGCAAAGCAGTAATCAAACCAAAAGGTGGCTAGAACCTAGAATATAACATTTCAGTTGTTTCACACATTTTTGTTATGTCTATAATTCCACAAGTGTTAATTCATAGTTTTGATGCCTTAGGTGAATCTACAATTTTCATAGTCATGAAAATAAAGAAAACTCTGAATGAGAAGGTGTTTTGGTCTGTACTGTATATTTAAGTTATTCATCACCAATGGATGAAAAAAAAAAAAAAAAAAAACTACAGCAAGCTGTAGGCAAGCGGGCACAATATATAGATGCAGCACCAATCAGAACAAAAATTGTGCACAAAACAAATCCTATAAAGAAAAATAAATCTTTATTAGACATAATTGCATGGTAAAAAACTTGACAACGGACAAAACTATATAAAAAGCACAAGAATACATACAGAAGGCAAGTATGGAAGCTAAGTCGCAAAAAACTGAGTGCAGGATGCAAAAATATGCATGAGGGTATACAGTTTTCGCCTACAACAGGAGACAAAAAAAATCAATCAACCATACATGGTGTGCCAGACTATACCTACACAACCCAACAGTCTTTCCCTAAAAGTAAGGCTTCCTCAGGGGGTGTGCTTAGCTTCCATACTTACCTTCAGTATGTTTTCTGGTGCTTTTAAATTGTTTTGTCCGTTGCCATGTTTTTTTAACCATGTAATTACATCTAATAAAGATTTATATTTAAGTTATTGTAACATTTGTGGAAAATTAGTCACTGTTTACATTGGATTTGTATGTAATGCGTTTTTCTGTGAATTTGTGATCTTTTTTGCTTTTAAATAGCTGGCAGCACATCTCTGTTACATCTATGACTAAGACCCACTATGGTCGAATGCTTATTTGAATGGAATAAACTTTTAAAGATTTGAAATAAAGCCTATTGTTTTAGGCTAAGTTTCTACTTTTTTTAATCCCAAAAAATGCAGCACAAAAAAACAACACCTGAAAAAAACGCCAGTGCAATTTCCTGCGTTTGACGTTTTTTCATTTGTGTGGAAATTGCACCTTGGCAGTTTTTTTGTTACCCAAAATTTGTTTTGTACAAAAAAAAAAAAAAAAAGCTACAGCAGTGATGGAAATTTTTTTTATTAAACGAAATGTATATATTTTATAACAATATTTGTATTATTTTTTTGTAAAGTGTGTTTCACTTTTTTTCTTTATTTTTTAGGTAGTACTACTACTCCCAGCATGGGAGTAGTAGTACCTTACTATAGACATATCGCCCCGGGTGTCAGTCCTGACACCCGATGCGATAGTCCATAATATAGCTGAGATGCAGCTCTATACAGCGCTCGCATCTCTGCTCTATACTCAGACCAGTGATGTGAATAGAACATCATTCATATTTTCCGCCCAGAGCTGTTATTCGCCGGATGGTTGCAGCCAATCACAGCCGAGGGAAATATCAATGAGTGGCCGGCCAGAGTACAAAGCAGAGATGCAAGCGTTGTATAAAGCCACTCTGCATCTCTGCTATAGACAGGACGATCACAGCGGATGTCAGTAGTAATACCCACTGTGATGTGTCCTTAACTGCAAGTACTACTACTCCCAACATGGAGCACACTTTGCTCCATGCTGGGAGCTGAAGTACCTGCATTAATAGACAGATCGCAGCGGGTGTCAGAAGTTACACTCGCTGTGATCTGTCTATTAATGGAGGTATTACAGCTCCCAGCATGGAGCAGAGTGTACTCCATGTTGGGAGTAGTAGTACCTGCAGTTAAGGAAAGATCACAGTGGATGTCACTACTGACACCCGCTGTGATCCTCCTGTATAATGTATAGATGCAGCCCCTCTTCTCTGGTCCCCTGCACTGACTTATATATACACATATTCATGTATCCCACAGAGAGCTGTGATTGGCTGGAAGCATCTGGCCAATCACAGCTCTGCGGGAAATAAGAATGTGTGTGTATATATACATCAGTGCAGGGGACCATAGAAGAGCGGCTGGCCGCATCTATACATTATACAGGAGGATCGCAACAGGCGGTCTGTCTATTAGTACAGATACTACTACTCCCATCATGGAACAGTGTGTTCCATGCTGGGAGTAGTAGTACTACCTAAAACAAAAAAATTTGAAAAAAAGTGAAACACACACACACACACACACATTTTTATTATTGTCTGCTACATTTTTAGGTCCCCGCTCGCCCACATAAATTGATCCCCGTTTAAAAAGTAATAAAAATGTTGTTATAAAAAAGATACATTTCGTTAGATACAATTTTTCCTTCACTACTGTATTTTTTTTTTTTTTTTTTTAATGGTTCCCTACGAAATTATACATTTTTGGATCGCTAAAGTCCAAAAAAAGAATAAAAACTGCCTGCAAAAACGCCAAAGTTAAAACCCACACATAGTTTTTCTTGGCGTTTTTTCACTCCCATAGAGAAAAACACCACGATTTTGACAAAAAAAACAAAAACAAAAAAACACCCCAGTGGCTCAACATGCTGCAATTACCAACGATCTGAAAAACGCCAAAAAAAAGATTGAAAGAACCCCAAAAGGATTTAAAAAAAACTGCCAAAGTGAAAAACACCAAGTGGAATAAGAATTTTGTGATTTCGCATTGATTTACTGCTAACATCTGGCCGCAGCGTTTTTTGGCCCGAAAAAACTCCATGCGGCAGAATTGGCGTTTTCACAAAAAAATAAACAAACAAGTAGAAACTTAGTCTTAAGGAATCTGGCCAGCTGGAAACCTTTGCTTTGCATTGCTGCTGTCTTGCTCCAGACCATCCATGTGGGCGGATTTCCTATTCCCAGGTGAGAGCAGGTTTAGCACTGGAGTGCTCTTGAATTTTCAAATACTTTACAATGGTTTGGGTACATTTTGGAAACAGAAAAAGTCTATCCCCCTCTTAGCTCACCACTGCTCCAGTCTTCTCAACAAAAGTGCTGTAATGACATTGCCAATCACTGGCCTCAGCAGTCATGTGTCAGTACAGGAAGACGCCACTGCTGTCACTTAGGCAGTGTACATCATCACAGCACTGCCTAATTGTGTAGGTTTTTATACATCTTTACCCAATTCCCTCTCCATAACCATGTTTAAAAAACAAAACCATGTTTCAAAAAGGATGCCTGATGAAGCTGCACATGTGCAGCAAAACACGTTGCATTCTGGAACAATAAAGATACTCACCTGAAGGCTGTTTCCTGCTCCTCTTGTCCCGATCAGCGCCAGGAGATCCTGTCTTTTTCCAAAGTCCTCTTTGCTACATATAATTGTGCAATGGATCGCAAAGAGGAAGGGAGAAAAAAATAAAATAAACACCCACATATACTAACCCACAAGTAGACTGTTTGTCAGGATTTCAAAATCCCTAGGGTTTTGCTTTCACGTTCCATCAGATTTACAATCTAATTAAATCTGGACCATTTACCCACATATGGATGTGTGTTGAAGTGTGTATAGATTCCCTCTAGTTTTATATTCAATTACTGCTGCATTTGAAATAAAATCATTTAAACTGAATTATTGTAAGTAACCCATAAATTATTTTTAAATATTTTATTGTTCATATATTGCATTGCACTTTACAACCTTTACCCGACGCATACATAATAGAGCCAACTTCATAGACAGCCAAGGCAGGATAGCGCTAAAAATAGATTTTAACTATTGAACTATGGCATACATCTGTACGCTATATGTACGTCCTACAATTGTAGGACTGCAGCTGTCAATAAATAAATAAAAAATCCATATGTAGCGCAAAAAAAAAAAAAAGTTGCAATGTAGCCCTGGCCCATAGGGATTATCATCCCTTTGAAAGAAAATAAAAATAAGCAGCTGAAATAAAAATAAAATCTTAACTCTCCTGACCAATCTTGTTGTAATCCAGCATAGAAGCTTCAGTGGGCACCTCAGTCTGTTTGGCAGCAGTGGTCACATGTTCACCACTTGTAATCAGTAGCCTATTGTTAAAGAGTACCTGTCATCAAACCATATTTTCTAAACTCAGATTATATTCCCTAACTACTTCTAACACCCCTCCTGCCCTTAATTTTTTCCCCCGAGCTTTAAAAAGCTCTGTATCATACCTTTCCCCTTTCTTACTTTCTCCTTCTGGGAGCTCACACAATGTGAGTGTTCCCCAGTAGCCGCAACATCATTGGAGCCTGTGAGAGCTGTGCCTCGCCATGCCCTGCATGCACTTCCTCAGTTTTGCCTCCTACTAGGCCGGGAGGAGACTAAACTAACTGTTTGACATGTGTAGGCAACAGAACAGAGCCACCTAGTGGACGTTTTTTCAACCACATCAAAAACATATAAAGGTTGAGAATTTTAACAGCAAGTAAATAGCAAAGTGTCTTATAATTACATAAGGAACAATATATTAAAAGTTTAGTTTGGTGACAGGTACACTTTAAGGCGCATTTTTCTGCAGCAGAAAATCTGCTAAACTCCGTAATGTTCAGTGGCCCTTCAATGGAATTCGTGGAGCGGTGGCCTCACAGGCACATTCTGCACCATTAATTCTGGGGACAATTATGTCCCTGATCTCTGAATTGGTGGGGGATCAAAAAGTTAGACTCCTATCGATGTGCTTGTTATCCTTTATCCCGCGAATAAGCGATAACCTAACAAGATGGTAAACTCCTTTAAAATGATCACTCCTGAATTTAAAAGGGGGACACTCAGCTTTTTAATTCCAGACTTCCTGGTTTTATACGTAAAGCGTACCTCTAACAATGGTTCTGGCAGAGTATCTGTATAAAAATCATGGCAACTTCTGAGCTTGAGACTGGAGATGTAGACTGAAGATTGCGAACTCGAGATGTATTTTCCAGAAGTGCCATACAAGTCTACGGGACTTCCGGCAAATCTGTCTTTGTTACACTAAGGTGGTCTGTAGTTTTTACCTTTGTTTTCCAGTGATTTACATAAATTTGTGGCTTGTGTATTGGAAATGTTATGGGATTGGTGCTTTATTTGCATGTTCAGTTGTACAAAAAAACAAAACACCACAAATAGGAGTTAAACTCTTTATTCCATTCAGAGGCATCTGGCAAGTGGAGCTGCTTGGGGGCACATTACAGATGAAATATGATCCATGCTTTTGCAGATATTAAACTCATTTACAGTATAACTTTCTACTGTATCTATTGCCAAAAATACTCCAAGTTACCAAGTCTCAATTGAAAATAACATGATTACCACACTAACAGTCTAGAAATTTAAAGAGATATGACAGTATTTAAATCAGCAGATGTAAATGCAGCACCTATCTGTAAAGTAAAAAATCATGAAAAATAATCAAGTTATGTCTGCTTCATCATGTTAAGAAAAAGAAAGTTGGGCCTGCACTTAGACCGCAACAAACGTTTACTGTTATTTTAAATGACTTTTTTTTCATAGTTCAGTATTTTAAATCAATGTAAGAAAATTTTCTAAACCCTAAATGTCACTCTTCTCAACAAAAAAAAAATAAAAAATCAGTTTTTTTTTCTTAAACTACAACATAGGTTCAGAGTTCTTTAAATTTTTACCAAATTAGTAAGATGTAGATGAAGAAGAAAGAAAGCACTTCAGACCATTATAAAAAAAAAAAAAAAAAAAAAAAGTAAGAAAGAAAGAAACTGTACAACAATGATCTTTGGGAAATTATCTAGTCTATGTAGAAATGCCTCTATTTCAATATGAGTCTAAGAGGTAGATCAACAAAATGATGAAACAAATGGTTTTTGCTAGTTGTGCCCCTCAAATCAGTGCAGCATGGTGATTGTGATCATCTCATGCACAAAAACATCACAAAAAATAAAGGTTCAGAGGTAAATCGCATGGCTCTGTTAAGACCACACATACACACACACAGCAGTCTTTATGCACCATGTGTTGCCACATTTTCAAAACTGAGGTAGACTGAAGTTTAAGTTTATTGTAGAAACTTGAATGTGTAAATATTACCACAATCATTCAAATTACATTCTGAAATTAAAAGAATTTGGTAGCTTTCCTTTTTCCCTGCCTTTTGATTACTTTTTTTTCCTCTTATACCCTTTTGCTGTCGGCAGCACGTGGCCACGTCGTCCACATGCCACGGGCAGCTGAAGGGTAAATGGTTGGTTGCAAAAAATAAAAAATAAAGTGTGCATAAACCCTGCTGTATCTATTTCAAACCAAAAGAGACGGTTGTATTCAGCTTTAAACCTTCCAAGTAGCTTTGTGTGGCCCTTTTATCTTATTATCTATTTTTATTTTTTTAAATCTTTACTGAGGCTGGATATGTAAACGTAAGCCTGTCGTTATCTTCCGTGTGATCAAACGTATGTCTGACCCATTCCCCCGTTCCCTCTCCCCCAGTCATGGTAAATGAATGTAATATGCATTGATCTGATGGGAAGCATGAGTTTGATGGTTATGGGAAAGGGAAAAACAAAAATAGTAAGGAAATATATATATTTATATGCATATATATATATTTTTGCTCCCACAGATCAAGTATGGTTTTCCTTTAGTTTACCAAACTGACGATGAAGCTTGCTCTTTGAACAGAATGGCAAAGTTCAAACGGGCTGCAAATGTTTCAATGTAGCACTATTAGGTAGTGATGGTCAAAGGCACAAAGGGTTCATTGCATTCAACCAAGCAGCACAAAGAAAGAAAGAAATGAAAGAAAAATCCAGTCTTCTAGCACCCTTAAAAAAATAAAATAAAAATTATTTTTTTGAAAAAAAACTAAAAAATAAATCCCGAAACCCAGCTGGCCTCTTTCCATCACTTCCTTGTATGGTGTTCCCAGAAAAAAAGTACCGTCAAACTTTTTTTTTTTTTTTTTTTTATCCCATAGTAAAAGAAAAATAAATGGCATTGCTGCTATCAGTATGGTGGCGTCTTTCAGTATCTATTATTTGAACATTCACTGAATTTTGTAGCAAAATGATGGTGTGGAAGGCTTCAGAGAAACTGAGGCAACTCCCCATCTTTTACTCCCATCAGCCATCAGCTAGTGTGTGCATTCTCTGACCAAATAATAATATTTCTGCACTTCTAGCTGGTAGCTGATATTTTTCTTTTTATTAAAAAAATAAAATGCTCAAGAACTATTAGCTTTATAAAGTATACAAAATACCAAAAGAAAATTAAAAGAAAATAAAAAAAGGCAAAAACAAAAAAAGAACAAATTTCTCATTGAGGTACTAAATGCCTGAGGTAGTTTAGTAAAATGCATATTCATCTTTTTATGCCCTGGCCAACACCTTTCTACACTTCCCTTAGGTTATTCATGGCAGTGTTAAGTAAAAATGCAACCAAATTAAAAAAATGCCACTTGTTCAACACTGGGACTAACACTTAATTATATCAATATCCTTCACAACTAACCAACCAGTAATCCCACCCTCTACTAATTTCTTTTATATAACTGGACGTATAAAGAGCAATGCCTTTTCTTTTAACACCAGAGAACTCATAAGAGAAAGCTTCATTAAACAAAGTTCTAAAATTGTTGGGGGGATAAGAACAATAAAAAAAAAAAAAGACTAACAAGGTTTATGTTAACTCATGAGAATAGATCAAAAGGGAAGTGAAGGGGTCCTTATATATATATATATATATTTTTTCCTTTTCTTTTTCCTTTTTTCCTATTTTTTTTTCTATTTTTTTAAATTTTTTTAAAGCTGGGTTTCAAAAGTTTGAGAGCCTAAATTACATTCTCAGAGACAGTTAAATTGTTGCCTGGTCCTCAAACAGGTGACAAGCTAGTTGGCCTTTTGTAACCACTTAGCAAGGACAGGTTTGGATCCCTGTCCATTACACAGTCTGTCTTTGGTCTGGCATCTGTCTCTGTGAAGGGCCATGTTCCTGAACCTTTACTTTCGTCTCGGTTGGGGTTGTCCACTCTGCGCAGTCTTCTGCTGTTGCTGCTGTTGTCTTCTTACCTGAGCCAATATTTCCTGAATTTTCCTCTGTGCAAGCTATAAAAAAAAAATAAATTAATTACAAAAACAGATTTATAAGCCCAAGAAAAAGGTTGTCCCACTCTTTAAAAGGAGCACTATTGTGCAGACTTTTTTTCATCCTACTGTTCCCGGGCTGTAAACAAAGGAGCCTGGGCCCTGCCTTCTTCCTGCTGCCCATGCTCGTTACATGACACTGAAGTCAGTATCATCGGCCAAGGTGGGACATCACTCCGACCAGCAAAATGCTGACTGCAGTGTGACGATCCAGTCACACGAAAGGAGGAAGGAGACCGGGAAACTAAAGAGCTATAGTGGCGCAACGGGGGAACAGAGGAAGGTGAGAATGTTTGTTTTGTTTTTTGCAGCCTGGGCACAATAAAATGGAAAAAAAAATGGGCCCAATAATACTCCTTTAACATTCCGGCCAAAATGTTTTCTCCTCCCGGCTCAAGCATGATTAAAGTAAATGGCCACCTTGCTCTCCCCCCCACCCCCCAATCTCATCTGGCAGCTCAGTTTATCAACTATAACTCCAGCTCTAGTCAAAGCTGCTCTCAGATTGACTAACATTTAATGTGTGGACCAGAAGTACAATTCTCAATGTAACTATGCAATGCTCAGTGAGTCTTTTTATATTGTGACCTCTGGAGTTCTAAGCACATAACCCAGAGGATCGGAAGTGGCATTTAATCTGTAAAACAAAGCCACCTAATAAGAATGGGAGCAGGTTGGTCATTTACACTCACCATACTTATGCGGTTGGGGGGGGGGGGGGCACTTGGGGAGGAAGAAAAACAAAACAACTTATTGCAGCACCTCTGGCAGGGAACCCCGGAGTGATGAAGGCAACTCTAAAAGTGACTAACGTTATAAAATTCATCACAAAGTTTAACATGTATTTATATAGACACTGACACATGCTCTGCCACTAGAGGGCACTGAGATACAAAAGATGATAATTTATTTTTATTTTTTAAAGGCCAATTGCAATTGACATACAGTCATGGACGTAAATGTTGGCACCCCTGAAATTTGAGGAAAATTAAGTACTTATCACAGAAAAGGATTGCAGTAACACATGTTTTGCTATACACATTTATTCCCTTTGTGTGTATTGGAACTAAACAAAAAAAAAAAAAGGGAGGAAAAAAAAGCAAATTGGGCATAATGTCACTGTCCAAACCCAAAACTCCAAACTCCAAAAATGGTCTGGACAACATTATTGGCAACCTTTCAAAATTGTGGAACAATAAGATTGTTTCAAGCATGTGATGCTCCTTTAAACTCACCTGGGGCAAGTAACAGGTGTGGGCAATATAAAAATTACACCTGAAAGCAGATAAAAAAGGAGAGAAGTTCACTTATTCTTTGCATTGTGTGTCTGTGTGTGCCACACTAAGCATGGACTGCCTGAGGACTTGAGAGCCAAAATTGTGGAAAAATATCAACAATCTCAAGGTTACAAGTCCATCTCCAGAGATCTAGATTTGACTTTGTCCACAGTGCGCAAGATTATCAAAAAGTTTGCAACCCATGGCACTGTAGCTAATCTCCCTGGGCGTGGACGGAAGAGAAAAATTGATGAAAGGCGTCAACGCAGGATAGTCCGGATGGTGGATAAGAAGCCCCAAACAAGTTCCTAAGATATTCAAGCTGTCCTGCAGGCTCAGGGTGCATCAGTGTCAGCGCGAACTATCCGTCGACATTTAAATGAAATTAAATGCTATGGCAGGAGACCCAGGAGGACCCCACTGCTGACACAGAGACATAAAAAAGCAAGACTACATTTTGCCAAAATGAACTTGAGTAAGCCAAAATCCTTCTGGGAAAACATCTTGTGGACAGATGAGACCAAGATAGAGCTTTTTGGTAAACCACATCATTCTACTGTTTACCGAAAAAGGAATGAGGCCTACAAAGAAAAGAACACAGTACCTACAGTGAAATGTGGTGGAGGTTCCTATGATGTTTTGGGGTTGTTTTGCTGCCTCTGGCACTGGGTACCTTGAATGTGTACAAGGCATCATGAAATCTGAGGATTACCAATGGATTTTGGGTCGCACTGTACAGCTCAGTGTGAGGAAGCTCAAAATGGATTGCAACAAAGCGCTGGAGAGTCCAGATCTAAATCCCATTGAACCTGTAGAGAGATCTTAAAATTGCTCTTGGGAAAAGGCGCCTTCCAATAAGAGAGACCTGGAGCAGTTTGCCAAGGAAGAGTGGCCGACATTCTGGCTGAGAGGTGTAAGAAGCTTATTGATGGTTATAGGAAGCGACTGATTTCAGTAATTTTTTCCAAAGGGTGTGCAACCAAATATTAAGTTAAGGGTACCAATAATTTTGTCCAGCCCATTTTTGGAGTTTGATGTGACATTATGTCCAATTTGCTTTTTTCCTCCCTTTTCTGGTTTAGTTCCAATACACACAAAGGGAATAAACATGTGTATAGCAAAACATGTGTTACTGCAATCCTTTTCTGGAAGAAATACTTAATTTTCTAGAAAAGTTTCAGGGGTGGCAACATTTACGGCCATGACTGTAGCTCTTAAATTATCAATGTAAAAGTGTTCATGCTTTGATGTCAAACTTAGTTAAAAATAAATAAATTAGAAACTGGGGAAGAGTTATCAAAAATACCAGAATCCGCATAAAATAAAACATAGAAAAAAAACGCTGCTTCTTTTTTAACACTGGACAACTCCTTTAACATGTAATCTGGAAGCGGCAATTTATGTCCCAAACTGCTGACACTTCTGTTCGATATATAAAAGTTACCATGTGTCTCTAGTCTTATAAGCCATCTGTCTGCGCTTCCATAACAATGGAAAATATGCTTTACTTTCTAGTACCGCACTTGCCCACAATTTGTGTGCACATTGCAGAAACAAGATTAGAAAACAGGGCTTAGCTTCCAGCTGATTGTCAGTCAAGCAGGGACGGGGATGGGAGGGGAGACCGGTGGGGTTCCTAAGCCCCTAAAGGGCTGAGGGTTGGAACACCTCTGACTCTTGGCTCCAGAAAATAAAAGCCTTTTTCTACGATCTGGAAGCACAGGTACCAAGTGTCTCCTTGTCCTAACCGCTAACAGTATGAGCAGATTGGAACAAGAATCACAGCTGACAGATTGCCTTTATTAAAGCTTTACTAAGGGTGTGTTCACACATTTAGGTTTTTATTTGCAATTATTAATAAAAAGTCAGGAGTAGATCAAAAATGGAGAGCACAAACAGGAAAAACTGGGACTTCTCTCCTCAAATCCATCCCTGGCTTTGTAATTAATAATTGAAATTATAAACTTGAATGTGTGAACACGGCCTAATATGTGCAACTTACCTGACTTGCATAAAAGTGGCCAGTTATTTTAACAACCACTTGATCGTTTTCATCTGGAGTTTGATCACGGGGCACAACAACTTCTGCACTTGTTAGATTCTGAAGCTCATTAACCTGTAACAAGATACGTTTTCATTATGATGGCGCTAACACCCTATATGCTGCACAAGGATAACAAGCACTGCTGATAAAACACTGCTGATTCTATCCTTCAGTACTTGTACAGAACGTCCCTGTGATATAGTGGTATAATGATATTATAACAAATTAGGCTGGAATCACACAATATGGATGCATCTTATGTCTGTATCATAACTGCAAGTCTCTGACCAGGAGAGCAGTGTAAAGTTAAAAAAGTCAAATTTTTTTTTTTTACTTTTTATGCAAGAACATTGGTGTATATATAGATGATTTATTTTCCCTTTATCTTTTAGGATACATTCAAAACACACGAAATCCTGTGGATTTTATATTGTATAGCACAGTATAAACTCTGCAACACATTATATATGAATGCACCCTAAAACAGGGCTTGAACTGGGGTTGTCTTCATGAGACAAATGTCCTGCCATTAGTCAGAACAGTGAGCCACCCTATACCTGCAGCTCGCAATCTAGAGGACTCATGCCATCCTTGTATTATATCGAATATAGGTCCACAGCATTGGCTTAACTTGCTACAACATTTGTCATCTGTGATGTCTCTATCTCTCTTTATTGCTTGAAGGAGAATGCCAGGATATGAAACTTCTGCCCTATCCTAAGGATAGGTGATAAGTTTAAGATTGCAGGGGTTCCGACCACTGGGGCCCCCGCCATCTCCTGTACAGGGCCCTCGGCTCTTTGCCGAAATAGCGCGTTTCAACCACCGCATGACATGGCGGCCAACACGCCCCCTCAATACATTTCTAAGGCATCATGCGGCGGTCGGACACACCCCCTGGCCGCTGACTGCCAGGGCCCTATACACATAGGGGATACGTTTTCTTATCCCGGAGTACTCCATTGAGGAATAAGGCACATTGACCAGAATAAAACTAATCTGTAAACTACCTGCTAAAATCCATCAAACAATTGCAGCCAGACACATTTTGATCTGATGTATTACCCTTTTGCTGTGTAAATACTTATGTGAATAACAGTGTTCACATTCTTGGGGTCAGATCCATGTCTACTTCCTTCCTACCTCTCTATGGGGGAGATTTATCAAAACCTGTGCAGAGGAAGAGTGGTGCAGTTGCCCATAGCAACCAATCAGATCGCTTCTTTCATTTTTAAAGAGGCCTGTGAAAAATGAAGGAAGTGATCTGATTGGTTGCCATTGGCAACTGCACAACGCTTCCTCTACACCGGTTTTGATAAATCTCCCCCTAGGAGACTAAGTAATTGTATGTGTTTCTTTTTACTTAGTATTGGCGTTGCAAGATTTGTATTCTGTATTTCTTTTTTGGTCTTTGCATGCTTACAACAATCCATAGGCCTGTTTGAGAATATGTTAGGGACTAGATAAACAAATCTACAGTCTCATTTCACATTATGGTCTGCAAGTGACAACATGAGACCAAGTAAAATAAAAAATAAAAGATAGACCAATTATAGTAGTTATAGTAATCCTCAAAGATATTTTGCATATACCCATTGAAAAAAATGAATGCTGTTAAATATAAGTCTCTGACAGTATCACATACAGTTTTTCCTCCTTTGCCGATAACACGTCCAGCAGCGTATGATGGCACTTTAATATGAGCTTCGAGTTTAACTTCTTCCTTGGGTCCAAAGAAGTTTTCTTCCTTAAGTTTACCATAGATCCTTCCTTGAGCCTGAATAGGAAAACAAGGTTACAATTCGTTAATATGGTATAGTCCTCAAGCGAATCATGTTTACTTTTGTGATGTCAAACTAAACTTATGTGACTATATTTAGGGCAAAATCTAATTTTTCATAAACATTTTTAAGTGCTCATTTCCTGTTGTAGTGCCAGGATGTTGCATGTCAATGAAAAATGAGCTTCCGATAGAGAGAGCAGGAGCTCACTTCACTTGGTATTTATCCAAGGCTTGTAATGTCAAAGTACACTGCTCAAAAAAATAAAGGGAACACTTAAACAACAAAACATAACTCCAAGTCCATCACACTTTTGTGAAATCACACTGTCCACCCAGGAAGCAACGCTGATTGATAATCAATTTCACATGCTGTTGTGCAAATGGAACAGACAACAGGTGGAAATTATAGGCAATTAGCAAGACACCCCCAATAAAGGAGTGGTTCTGAATGTGACCACAGACCACTTCTCAGTTCCTATGCTTCCTGGCTTATGTTTTGGTCACTTTTTAATGCTGGCGGTGCTTTCACTCTAGTGGTAGCATGAGTCTGAGTCTACATCCCACACAAATGGATCAGGTAGTGCAGCTCATCCAGGATGGCACATCAATGAGAGCTGTAACAAGGTTTGCTGTGTTTGTCAGCGTAGTGTCCAGAGCATGGAGGCACTACCAGGAGACAGGCCAGTACATCAGGAGATGTGGAGGAGGCCAACAACCCAGCAGCAGGACCGCTACCTTCGCCTTTGTGCAAGGAAGAGCACTGCCAGAGCCCTACAAAATGACCTCCAGCAGGCCACAAATGTGCATGTGTTCACTCAAACGGTCAGAAACAGACTTCATGAGGGTAGAATGAGGGCCCGCCGCCCACAGGTGGGGGTTGTGCTTACAGCCCAAAACCGTGCAGGACGTTTGGCATTTGCCAGAGAACACCAAGATTGGCAAATTCGCCACTGGCGCCCTGTGCTCTTCACAGATGAAAGCAGGTTCACACTGAGCACATTTGAGTCTGGAGACGCCATGGAGAACGTTCTGCTTCATCCTAGGTATACCTCAACTACGAGAGACCTAATGAGAAAAAAAATCCATAACATTACATTGTCTGATATTTAAAGAATTTGCAAATTATGGTGGAAAATAAGTATTTAGACTACAAACAAGCAATATTTCTTATTTAAGAGTCTCCTCTGCCCTCCACTCATTACCTGTGTTAATGGCACCTGTTTGAACTCATCAGTATAAATGACACGTCTACAACCTCAAACAGTCCAAACTCCACTATGGCCAAGACCAAAAAGCTGTCAAAGGACACCAGAAACAAAATTGTAGACCTGCACCAGGCTGGGAAGACTGAATCTGCAATAGGCAAGCAGCTTGGTGTAAAGAAACATATAAGACCACTGATAATGCATGGAGCTCAGAATGAGGGAGCTTATCTCACCCTGTGGTGTCAAAATGATCACAAGAACAGTGAGCAAAAATCCAAGAACCACACAGGGGGGGGAACACCTTGTGAATGACCTGTGAATGAGCTGGGATCAAAGTAACAAAGGCTACCATGAGTAACACTACACCGCCAGGGACTCAAATCATGCAGTGCCAGACGTGTCCCCCTGCTTAAGCCAGTACATGTCCGGGCCCGTTTGAAGTTTGCTAGAGAGCATTAGGAAGATCCAGAAGAGTATTGGGAGACATAAATGTCATGTCATATGGTCAGATAAAACCAAAAGTAGAACTATTTGGTAAAAACTCAACTCATCGTGTTTGGAGGAGGAAGAATGCAGAGTTGTATCCAAAGAACACCATACCTGCTGTGAAGCATTGGGGTGGAAACATCATACTTTGGGGCTGTTTTTCTGCCAAGGGACCAGGACGACTGATCCGTGTAGAGGAAAGAATGAATGGGGCCATGTATTGTGAGATTTTGAGTGAAAACCTCCTTCCAACAGCGCCCAGCAAATGAAGGAGTGGCTTCATAAGAAGCACTTCAAGGTCCTGGAGTGGCCTAGCCAGTATTCAGATCTCAACCCCATAGAAAAGCTTTAGAGGGAATTGAAAGTCTGTGTTGCCCAGCGACAGCCCCAAAACATCACTGCTCTAGAGGAGATCTGCATGGAGGAATGGGCCTCTTTGACCTCTTATTGCCAACAAAGGGTATATAAGAAAGTATTGAACTTTTGTTATTGACCAAATACTTATTTTCCACAATAATTTGCAAATAAACTCTTTAAAAATCAGACAGTGATTTTATGGATTTTTTTTAATTATGTCTCTCATAGTTGAGATATACATATGATGAAAATTACAGGCCTCATCTTTTTAAGTGGGAGAACTTGCACAATTGGTGGTTGACTAAATACTTTTTTGCCCCACTGTATGTATATAGAAAATTATAAGACTTCTCTTCAGTCTATGGTTCTGTAGTAAAATTGTCCTTTCTCCTCTGTCCAGCGTAATCACCATTCTCACCTCTGCTCTCCAGCCACCCCCCCTCATCCTTATCTGTAGTCTATCGTCCTATAGCTATACAATTTATGGCCCAACTTAATGTCCAGTCTCCACATATGTTGTTTTAACCCCTGCATATTTTGTGAGATAGAACGTGTGTTTTATCTCAGAAATGCTTATGACTTGATAAAGGGAGGAATCCCGAAAGCTTTTCTCTACAAAATCTTGTTAGACCAATAAAAAAGGTATTACAAGATACTGCAACTACCGATTTTGCTATACTGTATGTATGTGTGTGTGTGTGTGTGTGTGTGTGTGTGTGTGTAATATATTATATATATATATATATATATATATATATATATACACACACACACACACACACATATATATTATATATTATATATATATATATATATATTATATGTGTATATATATATATATATATATATTATATGTGTATATATATATATATATATATATATATATATATATATAATATATTACACACACACACACACACACACACACATACACACACACATATATACTCACACACACACAGTCCAGCTTCATAGCCGGTGAGCGTTGGTTGCTATCCATACACAATGATGTGTTATTCAATCCTTTAGATGCAACGATCAATACTGATCGCTTCATTTAAATGGGAAAAAATTACAAAACTGGTGCTGGGGGTTTAGAGCTCCCATGGGCTCAGTACTGATTTACTGCCAGCATTACTAAGTTAACATGGATGGGGAGGCCTCCATGCCAGCCACAGTCTTGCAGACTGTACTAGCAGAGTGCCAATTTCAACAACATAAGCAATACAATCTATGCTTATAATAGTCCCCTATGAGACTTTTACAGTGTAGCTACGCCATTTGCACACTACCATTAAAATTTATGAAAGGTGAGCAAATTGTGCAACTTCCCGCATCTGCTGCCACCGCCAGCAAATATTTGCAGCAGGAAAACCTAATTTACACCTTTAGGGTCTATTCACACGTACAGTATTCTGGGCAGATTTGATGCACAGAATTTTCTGCTGCAGATTTTCATGTAAACTCAATGACTGAACACAGCTTTAAATCATGCGCATCAAATCTGCGCAGAATTCTGTACATGTGAATAGACCCTTAATGCACCTTAAAGCCATTAAAAAATAATAATCACTGGAATAACCCTTTAAGATGGTAAAAACAGTTTTTTGATGGTTTTTAAAAGTAAGTCTTATGCACACTGGGCAGTATAACACATATAGATAGCTTACTTTGAACTGGGCTTCTGGTGGTCCAGTGATGATCACCATTCTCAGTTTGGCATCTGGTCCCTCTGCTGGAGCAATCTGGAAAAAAAAAAGTAACATTAGCAAATTTTGTAACCATGAATTGTGGGTAGAAGAGGACTTATTGAAACATTCAGTACCTTTATGGAGGCTCCAGCAAAACGTGAAAGTTGTTTTATGTGTTGTCCTTGCTTGCCAATAATTGCTCCTACAGCCAATGCTGGTATGAAAAGATGAACTGTTTCAGACTCTGGTTGTTGCTGAGAAAGAAAAAAATAATTTTAAATCAATAGTACTGTAGGGTACACATTGTTGCAGAATTGCATTGCACACCAACTATTTAGTACCTATAAGGCTGTGTTCATTGTGTAGATTTTCTTATCAAAAACCAAGCAGTGACATCTATAAAAACCCTGTTCCATAGATTTTAGTAGAGGTATATATTTGCATTAATCTTTGCAATAAAAAAACTTTACATAAAGTGTTGTTTTAGGTACTTCGGGAACACTAGGTACTTCAGGAGTTAGGAATAGAAGGAAGTGCGAACAATATCAACCAGATATGGTTAGGTCGGATCTAAAACCAATAGACTGTTGTATAAGAGTTCTTACCCCAAAAGGAGGGTAAGAAGTAGAGGTTGTAGGTGAGGACACCCCAACTGAAGGAGGTGGCATGCCTGAAGAGGATGGTGGGAATAGACCCAATGCATTTAGGTTTAATCCAGGGATCAAGTGAGCTTGTAGCTGTGGAGAAAAAGAAAACAGGAACATGGTAAAACATCGGAAAAAAACAGTAAAAAATAAATAAAAATACATTCTATATAATTGCTTATGTAGCTGCATTATGACATGTTTCCCATTGAGATCAATGTGAAGAATCATGGGTCTAATTGCCAGCAGCAAATAATTCCATTCCGGTTAGATACATTTAGGTCGTTAAAGCCACCATACACATTTCACTAGTGTCTGCTAAACCTGCTGATTTTGGCTGGAGAGATCGAAGTTGGACAAAGGCTTACACATGTATGGTCATTTTTAAAATCTTAAGAGAGGCCGTTTCCACCATTACAAAGTATCCTCTAACCCGAGCAATCTCCAGAACGGGGTCCAAGTTCACACTTGCACAGTGCTGCTTCCTTCTTTGTCTACGGGACCTGCTGGAGATAGCCGAGCAGTCAGCACCCTCTGTAACCATACACTTCTCCTCTGCTACAGAATAAAGGGCTAAGAGGTTATCCAGGACTAGGCTGGGTCCACACTACGTTTTGTCCCATACGGGAGCGCATACGGCAGGAGGGAGCTAAAACCTCGCGCTCCCGTATGTAACCGTATGCGCTCCCGTATGTCATTCATTTCAATGAGCCGACCGGAGTGAAACGTTCGGTCCGGTCGGCTCATTTTTGCGCCGTATGCGCTTTTACAACCGGACCTAAAACCGTGGTCAACCACGGTTTTAGGTCCGGTTGTAAAAGCGCATACGGCGCAAAAATGAGCCGACCGAACGTTTCACTCCGGTCGGCTCATTGAAATGAATGACATACGGGAGCGCATACGGTTACATACGGGAGCGCGAGCTTTTAGCTCCCTCCTGCCGTATGCGCTCCCGTATGGGACAAAACGTAGTGTGGACCCAGCCTTAGAAAGACATACCTGCTTTCTTTCCAAAACAGCACTGAATCCGTCCTCAGGGTGTATGTCTTATTAAAACTCAACTCAGTTTACTTCAATGGAACTAAGCTGCAATACTGCACACAAACCGGGGACAAGAGTGGTGCTGTTTCTGGAAGAAAGCAGCTATGTTTTTTTTACATTTTGGATAACCCCTTTAAAAGAGAAACTGACAGCTGGGTTACCTGCATTAACCTAAACCTACAGGTAGATAATAAGCGGTAGAAACAGGATCAGCCGCACTAACAGGTGAAAATTGGTGCAGCCGTTTAGGAAATAATTTGTCTTGTTGATAATATGGTATTTTCTAACTCTGCCTCCTCAAATATTCATCCCTCTTCCTCACCAGGTCTGTGGCGGAGTTATTGGCCTAAGGGGTGTGGGAAATCATTACACATACAGCAGCAGCCGCCATCTCCAGTGCATATAAGAAGAAATGACCATGTTAGCAACAAGATGACTATCTCCCGAATGGCTGCACCAATTTTTACCTGGTAAGAAAACTTAGAAACAGGATCACCAGCATCTACAAATAATGGTGCAGATGCCCAGACCAACCAGATTACTACTTTCATTTTTCAAAAGGCCTCTGAAAAATAAAAGGAGATCTGATTGGTTGCTATGGGCTACTGCTCCTCTCTTCCTCTACACAGGTTTTGACAAATCTCCCCAAGAATATTTTAGTTTTTTTTGGCTGTTCTTTACTTAAGGTGCCTTTATTTGGATCAGCTGCAGTTTTCGTCTTCAAAACACACCACGCTTTAGGTTAATCAATTAATCATGTGATTTGGAACAGAAATAAAAAATGGTTCTCTCTTGGTTGCATTTTTTTCTGTACACCAAAAAAGCAAAAAACTAAACCAAATATTTTTGTGTGTGAAGTAGGCCAGAAGAGTATAGGAATAAAAATAAAAACAACCAACCACCCATGATTATGGTTGACCATACAAGAAGTTCTAGAATCCTTTCCTAGAACTTAGTAAAAAAAAAACATTCAAAGCATTCTAGAACTGCTTGTACGGACAACCATAGTCACGTATGTGGTTTCTATAAGATGGTGAATGTTAACTAAATACTGACCAACACCTGAGTGGAAGGCTACAATGTGCTTTGAGATATGGGGGATGGAAGAAAACTGGTGGTGTGGCTCAGTGTATACAGTCCATTAGAAAACAATCCAAAGAGAACGAAGTGAAGATCTTCATGCAGCTCTTTTATTCAGCAATGTGTCTTGTACGTTAGAAGACCAAATTTTTACAGCATCATCCCCAAAGTGAAACGTGCAGAGCAGCAAACAGCAGGGACGTCTCACCTGGGTGAGACGTCCCTGCTGTTTGCTGCTCTGCACAGTGCACTTTGGGGGGCATGGTTTGCTATGAACACCGAGTAGACTTGTCTTCCTGAGCTCTGCTGCCGCCCGGCTTTAGGGGGACTAACCTGCACGCCTCCTGGGACAAAAACACTCCCGTAAGTCTTCCAAGGGTGCCTCAAAGTCCCGGGCATCAGAAGTGCCCATTTCCAACTTCTTCGCACTGCTAGCGGAGCTGCCGGACACCGCAGCCCCCAAGGGCTGCCGCAATCCTTCTTCCCCACGGGAAGCTCTGCCCCCTGCTGTGCACAGCGCTGAAGCCCGGGCGCCATTACGGGTCTCCAGCGGAGGAGACGCACCAGCTACAGCCAGGACTCTCAGTAAGTGCACGGCCCCGTCGCTGCAGCCCTCCCCCTCTGCTCATAGACCTGCCTGTAGCTGACCTCTGCACCGCTCCTGCTGCGGCTCCACTGCTCTCCGGCACGGTTCCGCTGGTCCGGCAGGCCTTAAGTGTGGGCCCAGGAGGCCTTCACACCCGCTGCAGCCAGGCCTTTCTGCTCAGCTACCCCTTAGTCGAGCCGCTGCCCGACTGACCTCTGAGCACTGTACCCCTACTGAAACCGGCAGCCATGACTTCTACCACCACAGCCCCGGGGTCTCCTTTCCTCTACCCCTCACTGGTGGCCTCCCTCTCCCCACCAATCCCTCCAGCCGCCATGCCTGGATTAAAGACGCCCCCTCAACCTTCCCCGAACCCCTCATGGCGCTCCTCAGGGGGGAGCCCCTGGCATGTGCCAGCCTCTGCGGCTGAGCCCTGTGCTTAGCCGCACTTGACATGTGTGCCTCCACACCCACAGCTGCCTGTGATGCACTTACCTCCTACCGGTCCACAGGACTCTTTGCTTCCTCGCACTAATGTGGCCCAAATTTTGCAATCTCACCCAGAGCTACAAGCGCTGCTGTCTTTTTTACCTACAGAAAATGACATTGTGGCACTCACAGAGGAATTACGGTCTTCATGGCAACAAGATCTTCAAGCGGTGCAGTCTGAGGTGGACACCTTGTCTTCCAAAGTGGAGGAGCTTCGCTCTTATGTGGCACGGCAGGCGGTGAATCAAAGACTCTTGCATTCTCAAATGGATGACCAGGAAAACCGCAACCGCCGAAATATTAGGCTGTGCGGTCTCCCAGAGGCGACCCGTGCAGATGATCTACCAACGCTGACTGATATCTTTAACTCTGTTTTAGGCCACCCTGTGCAGTCTCCGATTGAAATTGACCAGGCGAATCGGGCTCTGAGGCCTCCCAGGTCAGACCCCGCCAAACCCAGGGATGTGATCTGTCGCATTCACTATTTCTCTGTCAAAGCTCATCAGTTGAAAGAGATGGACTTTGATGGCGCCAAGCTTCAACTGTTCCTGGATTTAATCGAGACATACTCTTCGCCTCCGTGCATCCTTTAAACGCCTGCTCAATGAACTGCAGTCTCGCCACATCCTCACCTTTTGGGTTTTCCATTTGCCCTTTATGCTCTCCATCAGGAGAAATCTGCCACTCTACGCTCATTGGAGGACCTCCCTCAATTTCTCCAGACATTCAGACTTGCTCCTATGATGCTCCAGGGTTGGGAGGGACTGCCAGCAGATCCATTGTATTCATTACAGCTGCAACAACCCAGGATGAGACCTTCCCAGTCTGATCAGTTCTCTCCGCAGCCTCAACGCTCCCGCCGCCCTCGTAGCCGCTCAGGATCGGATGACGGCCCTGGTGGATTAAGGGATTGCTGACCTTGATGGTCCTGCTCATGTCCTCTTTTCTGTGATTTGTTGCCTTACATGCCTCATTGCTATTGTTTATTTTTGTGTCTCCCTTCCTCTTTTCAGCTGGTTCAGTCCTCTGCTCCTTTTCTCTTTCGTCTGATGCCCTGCTTGGCAGAGAGTTTCCTGCCCCCTTTACTTTTTTTTCCCCCCCCTAACTCCCTCCTCCTTGCCTGTGTTTGGCATCGGAGCTCCTATATTCAGGTTCTCTCTTTTTTCTCCGTCTCTTAGCTTTCTACTTGACCCACCACCCCAATAGGTCAGGGGAGGATAGCATACCAGCCTGTCACTAGCCCAGTGCTATTTGTCTCAGTGTTTTTGCAGACACACTTTTTCTGCAGTTCTTGTTATTTTTGTGTCCTTGTCCGTTTTTTTTTTGTCCCTCTCACTCTTTCCCTCCTCTCGCTCTCTGCTCCTTTCCTTGCCTCCCCTCTCTGGTTCCTCCCTTCCCCCTACTAAGTCTTGCTCTCTACACCTTGCCACTGGTTTGTTCTTGTGGTTGCAGATTCTTTGCTCTCCTCAGTGGACAGGCTCTACTCAAAGTTCAGTGGCTGCATAGTCTTATGGTGTTGCGTAAGGTCGCATTCCTAAATGTTCAGGGTTTCAATGTCCCTGAGAAGAGAGCAAAGATCTTGTATTCCATGCATAAACAGAAGGCTTCTGTAGTATGTCTACAGGAGACTCACTTTCTTAGAGACCATGCTGCTGTTTTCCAAAATAGATATTACCCCACTTGCTACCACAGTAGTAATCAGTCACAGAAGGTGAAGGCTGTTGTCATTCTGTTTCACAAGTCTCTCCCGGTCCAGGTTCTAGACTCCAAGGTAGACGAGGAAGGTTACTATGTTTTTGTCATCTGCTCTATACAGGGGAGGACCTATACTAAAGCTCATATCTATGCTCCAAACTGTGGTCAGTTGTCTTTTTTTTTACAGAACAAATTAGATGAGTTGACATTTTTTTCACAGGGCACGATGGTGGTGTGCGGGGATTTTAATGTGTTTTTTTTTTTTGCTTCCCTCCTTAGACTGTTCCTCTGGGACCTCTGCCTTGTCCTTCACGCAGTTGAATAAGATTTGTCACCTTCTCTTTAACCCCTTAAGGACCAATACAAGTAAACCTGTACGCCCCTGAAAGACCAGGCCTGTTTTTTCAAATCATGGATGTCTGTCTTTATTAGAGAATAACTCTGGAAATGTTTTGCCAATCATGATAATTCTGACATTGTTTTTTTTGTCACACGTTGTCCTTCATGTACATAGTAAAAGTAAGCCGAAATCATTAGTGTTTTTTTTTTTTTTTTAACAAATGCAGAAATTCGTACATTTTTTTAAAAGTTTCATGAATTTCTGCTATTTTAACACTAATAGGTTGCATATATTTATACTTACTGACCAAATAGTTTATGAAAATTATACTTTCAGATGTCTACTTTATTTTGTCAGCATTTTTTTTGTTGTTTTTAATTAACATTTTAAATTAATTAGAAGCCTAACAATTTAACTTGAAATTTAGAAAATTTGAAAAGTAAATTTTTTTATGTGCTATGCAAGGTGGTAGAACATAGGAACCCCCCCCCCCCCCCCCCAAATGACCCCATTTTAAAAACTAGACCCCTCAAGGTATTGGCTAGGTGATACAGTGAGTATTTAAACACCATCGTTTTTTGGCAGGAATTATTACAAAGTTGGTGTTAAAAATTCGAAATCTGTATTTTTTCACAAATGCATCATTTGTGGGGCATATTTTTTGTACATCACTTCTGATATTTCAAGAAATGCACCCTATATTTTATTAAGCTGCTCGGCCCGTATTTGGAAATACCCCCGCTTAGGCCATATTTGGTTCCTTGGCCGCGTGGTAGGACCCAGAAGGAGAGGAGCGCCATTTGGGTTTCAGGGCATCATTTTAGGCCACACTTAATGCCTGCAAAGGGTTTTAGCTACCAGAACCACACACAATCCCCACAAGTGACACCATTGTGGAAACTACACCCATCAAGGAACGGAACAAGGTGTACAGTGAGCCTTAACACCTCACAGATGTTTGACGACTTTTTGTTAAACGTTGGGAAAAAAATGTAAAAAAAAAAAAATTCTTCACTAAAATGCAGTTTTCCCCCCAAATTTTACATTTTTACAAGGAGTAATAGGAGAAAATGACCACCAAAATTTGTAACCCCATTTCTTCTGAGTATGGAACTACCCCATATGTGGATGCACTACAATGCTCAGAAGAGAAGGAGTGCAATTGAACTTTTGGAGAGAGAATTCTATTGAAATAGAAGTCGAAGGCCATGTGTAAAGCCCCCGTGGTGCCAGAACAGTGGACCCCCCACATGTGACCCCATTTTGGAAACTACACCCCTCACAGAATTTAATAAGGGGTGCAGTGAGCATTTACACCCCACTGGCGTTTGACAGATCTTTGGAACAGTGGGCTGTGCAAATGAAAAATAAAATTTTTCCCCTTGTGGGGTGTAAAGGCTCACTGTACCCCTTATTAAATTCTGTGAGGGGTGTAGTTTCAAAAATGGGGTCACATGTGGGGGGGGGAGACACTGTTCTGGCACAATGGTGGCTTTGTAAACACACATGACCTAAATTTCGGACACATTCTCTATCCAAAATCCCAAGGGCGCTCCTTTTCTGAGCATTGTAGTTCGCCCGCATATGGGGTATGTTCTTACTCAGAAGAAATGGGGTTACAAATTTGGGGGGCTTATTTCCTATTCTCCCTTGTGAAAATGAAAAATGTAGGGTGACACCAGCATTTTAATGAAAAAAAAAATTTCTTTCATTTTCACATCCAACTTTAAAGGGGTACTCCGGTGCTTGGACATCTTATCCCCTATCCAAAGGATAGGGGATAAGATGCCTGATCGCGGGAGTCCTGCCGCTGGCAACCCCTGTGATCTTGCACGTGGCACCCTGTTTGTAATCAGTCCCCGGAGCGCTCCGGGTCAGATTACTGTCGATCACGGGGTCGGCGGCATGTGATGTCACGCCTCCGCCCCCGTGTGACCTCACGCTCCGCTCCTCAATGCAAGTCTATGGGAGGGGGCATGACAGCTATCACGCCTCCTCCCGTAGGCTTGCATTGAGGGGCGGAGCATGACGTCACACGGGGGCGGAGGCGTGACGTCACACGCCGTCGGCCCTGTGGTCGCCTGTAATCAGACCCGGAGCGAACACGCTCCGGGGACTGATTACAAACGGGATGCCGCGTGCAAGATCATGGGGGTCCCCAGCAGCAGGAATAAGATGTCTAAGCACCGGAGTACCCCTTTAACGAAAATTCGTCAAACATCTGTGGGGTGTTAAGGCTCACAATACCCCTTGTTACATTCCGTGAGGGGTGTAGTTTCCAAAATGGGGTCACATGTGGGTATTTATTGTTTTGCGTTTATGTCAGAACCACTGTAAAATCAGCCATCCCTGAGCAAATCACCAATTTAGGCCTCAAAAGTACATAGTGCGCTCTCACTCCTGAGCCTTGTTGTGCGTCCGCAGAGCATTTTACGCCCACATATGGGGTATTTCCGTACTCAGGAGAAATTGCGTTACAAATTTTGGGGGTCTTTTCTTTTTACCGCTTGTGAAAATTAGAAGTATGGGGCAACACCAGCTTGTTAGTGTAAAAAATTAAATTTTTTTACACTAACAAGCTGGTATAGACCCCAACTTTACCTTTTTATAAGGGGTAAAAAGAGAAAGACCCCCGAAATTTGTAACAATTTCTCCTGAGTACGGAAATACCCCATATGTGGCCCTAAATTATTTCCTTGAAATACAGCAGGGCTCCAAAGCGAGAGAGCGCCATGCGCATTTGAGGCTTATTTTGGGGATTTGCATCCGCCACCAAAATATCCTAAAACAATGTTTCCCAAACAGGGTGTCTCGAGCCGTTGCAGAACTCCCAGTATGCCTTGACAGTCAGTGGCTGTCCGGCAATGCTGGGAGTTGTTTTTGAACAGCTGGAGGCTCCTTTTTGGAAACATTGCCGTACAAGACATTTTCTTTTTTTATTGGGGGGGGGGGGGGGGGATGTGTAGGGGTATATGTATATGTAGTGTTTTACTTTTTTTTATTGTGTAGGTGTAGTGTAGTGTTTTTAGGGTACATGCACGTGGTTTGGTTTACAGTGAGTTTCTCGCTGGGAGTTTGGACTGCGGCTGAAGATTTGCCGCATTTCAAACTTGCAGCACAAAACTCACTGTAAACCCGCCCGTGTAAATGTACCCTGTACATTCACATGGGAGGGGGGCAAACCTCCAGCTGTTGCAAAACTACAACTCCCAGCATGCACTGACAGACCATACATGCTGGGTGTGTTAGTTATGCAACAGCTGGAGGCACATTGGTTGCGCAACACAGAGTTTGTTTGTAAATTTTTTTTTTTTCAACTAGTGTGCCTCCAGCTGTTGCAAAACTAGAACTCCCAGCATGTACAGTCTCTCAGTGCATGCTGGGAGTTGTATTTTTGACACAGCTGGAGGCACACTGGTTGCGAAACACTGAGTTAGGACACAAACTGTTTCACAACCAATGTATCTCCAGCTGTTGCAAAACTGCAACACTCAGCATGCATTGACAGTCGAAGGGCATGCTGAGAGTTGTAGCTGTGGGCCTCCAGCTATTGCAAAACTACAACTCCCAGCATGCACAGACTACCAAAGGGCATGCTGGGAGTTGTAGTTGTGGGCCTCCAGCTATTGCAAAACTACAACTCCCAGCATGCCCTTTGGTAGTCTGTGCATGCTGGGAGTTGTAGTTATGCAACAGTTGGATGCACACTTTTTCATAGAAAAAAATGTGCCTCCAGCTGTTGCATAACTACAACTCCCAGCATGCACAGACTACCAAAGGGCATGCTGGGAGTTGTAGTTTTGCAACAGCTGGAGTTCCAACTACAACTCCCAGCATGCCCTTTGGCTGTGCATGCTGAGAGTTGTTGCTCACCTCCTGCTGTATCCTGCCGCCTGCACCACCGCCGCTCTTGAGGGGACCCCCGCCGAACCAGGGAAAGGTAGGAGACCCCCGCCGGTGCCGATCTCCGCCCAGCATTAGTGATTGAACGGTCGTTCCGACCGATCAATCACATGATCATGAGGCGGCACCCGTGCCACCTCTGGCACGTCCTGACAGGCAATAACCGGGGCAGACCTGGGGGTCCTTGTAAAGACCCCTGACTGCCCAGGTAACCAGCAGCACCCCGCGATCATTGCGGGGTTCTACAGGAGAGAGACAGAGGGAGCCCCCTCCCTCTGCCAATACTCCCTACAGCTCGGTCACTTCCGCCACGGCTGTAAGGGTAAAACTGCGGGGACCGAAGTTTTCTTCAGTCCCAGCAGTTCGGAAGGTCCCTGCCCGCCGGGGATGACACACAGCACCCCGCGATCGCGCTGCAGGGGTGACAGAGGGAGCTCCTTCCCTCTGTCATAACACTTACAGCCAGCGATCACTTCCGACCGCGGCTGGAAGGGTTAAACTGTAAGGGACCGCTCTGATTGGTCCTCGCTCGGTAGCAGTGACCCTCAGCTGTCTGTGACAGCGAGCGTCACCCGATTTTCACCGCTGTTTAGGAGCGGTGACAGTTAGAAACAGACGAGTATAGACGTCCAGGTGCCGGAACCGCCGCCAACCTGGACGTCTATACTAGTCCATGGTCGTTATCGGGTTAACATGCAGCTGTCTGACCCGTGGAGACTGACTCACCAGGACACACGTGACTATACATTTTATTCTCACGCTTGTAGGGTGTACCCCAGGCTTGATTATATTTTTGTCAGTCACTGTCTTCTCCCTCAGGTACTCTCCACCTCCATTGGTTCTATAGTGTTCTCCGACCATGCTGGGGTTTATTGTGACATATCACTACAGAGTGGTCCAAGGAGGGAATTTACGTGGAGACTTAATGAATCGCTCCTCACTGTTTCCCTTTGTTTGATCTGAGCAAGCGACCCCACTTCTCAGTGTCAGTGGAAGGTGCTGAAATGCATGCTCTGTGGCATTCAGATTAAACATGGTGCCGAGAGAGAGAGAGAAAGAGAGAGAAAGAGAGAGAGAGACTTAGCCAGGGCCCTCATATTGCCCTACATGTCCCCTCCATCAAGTCACCTAGGGGGGAGTTTGTACATCTCACCTCCCAGACATTAGATAGCTCCGGGACATACTATGCTGACCTATACGGGCTGCGCTCACCCTCAACAGGCTCGCTTGGGGATTCTTCAGGACTCTTATCCTATCTACAAAAGACTGTATTACCCACTCTGGTCTCAGGATATGGAACAACCCTTCACATTAGAATAATCGGTGGCTATTTCCTCCTTGCCCTCCGGTAAAGCCCCTGGCACAAACGGCTACACCTCTAAATTTTATAAACTCCTTAATACTGAACTGTTGTCCGTGCCTCCTCGCGGCCTTTAATGCTATCTCTGACACCTCTCCCCTCCTGCCAGCCTTTTGCCAAGCTTTCATTACGGTTATACCTAAGGAGGAGAAGGATCCTAACCTATGTCAAAGTTATCATCCAATATCCCTCATTAATGTGGATGCCAAGTTGTACGCTAAACTTTTGGCACTCAGATTGACCCCACTGCTGGAGACCCTAATTTACCCTGATCAGGTGGGTTTCGTCCCTGCTAGAGAAGCTCGGGATAATACCCTGAAGACTTTCTCTCTGATCAATCATGTTCAGGTGTCTCATATACCCTGTATATTGCTGACACTTGATGCGGAGAAGGCTTTCGACAGGGCGGCCTGGGTCTTCCTGCGGGGGGTTCTCTCACTTAGGTTTGGGCCCGATGTTGTTACAGCGTATCCTTGCACTGTATACTCAGCCCCAGGTGCAAGTTTGGATTATTGGGGCCCTGTCCTCCACCATAACTGCAATGGAACTTGACAGGGCTGTCCCCTCTCACCCCTTCTATATATGTTTTGGTTATGGAGCACCTGCTGCAGGCTATCTGACAATGTGAAGAGGTTAAAGGGTACAGATTCAGGGAGAACAGGTTCAATGTGCTGCATTCGCAGGCGATCTCCTGCTCTACATTACCGACCCCGACTTCAGTTTGATGGCCCTCCTCTCTCTTATATGTGAGTACAGTAGATATAGTAATTATAAGCTCAATCTCACTAAGAGTGTTGCCCTTGATGTCTCTCTGGGGGGGGTCTCCTCCCTTCGTAGGCAGTACTCATTTAAGTGGGCGACTTCCTCCTTCCGGTATTTGGGGATTGAGGTACCGAGCAACCTCGCACGGATATAGGACTTGAACTTTGGTCCTCAACTGTCCCCCTTTTTGACTGACTTGACTAAATGGGACAGACTAGACTTCTTGTGGATCGGGAGGGTGAATATTATTAAAATTAATCTCTTTATCTTTTCCAGACTGTATCTGTACTCCTCCCACAGACGTTTTCCCAGGCCCTTGCAAAATCATTCACTAAATATATGTGTGGGGTTCTTCGGGTCATCGTATGGCTCGTCATTCCCTGGTGCGTCCCAAGGCGGAGGGGGGGGGGGTGGTGGTTTAGCTCTCCCTGACCCATACCTTTATTACCTTTCAGCAGTGGCCACTCTGCTGGACTGGTTCCATCACTCTCGGTCAAAGCTGTGGGTGCGTTTGGAGATCCTGCTGTCCCTGCTCCCGTCGCTCCCTTTGATGACCGTGACGTACTGGACTGCCACACGTATAGCCTGTCTCCAGTTAATAGCACAGGTCGTGCTGCGGGTAGGTCATGGCTCTTTCGGCAAAGCTGGTCTCCTGCACCCCAACGATCCCTTGACACCAATGTGTGATAATTCTGACTTCTCCCCGGGTGGGTCGGCGGGCTCTTGTTTGGGTAGGTCTAAGGGCGCAGTATTTGTTTTCTCCCATGTTCTGGCTCTCCACTCTGACTCCCTGAAATAAGTGGCTGAGGTCTTACAGGGCAGTCCCCCTACCTCTGCACAATTATGGAAATATACCCAGCTCATGCACTTTTATAGTACTTTGAAAAAGAAGTTAGATCTTCATAGGGCTCCCCTCCATTTTGAGTCCTTGTGTATGGACGCAGGTCCCCCAGACCAACTAGTATCAGTGATTTATGCAATGTTACTTCGTAGTGCGCAGTCATCGCCGCCGCCAGCCCACCAGGCTGGGTGGTCTCGGGAGCTGGGCTGTACCTTGGACTCACAGGCCTGGACAAAGGTCTATGCTTTAGGTCATGGAGCCTCCGTCTCAGTGAAACTGCAGGAAAGAATTACAAAGTACTATCTTGGTGGTACCATGTGCCGTCTTTACTACACCATTACTTCCCGATGGTTACGGATGTGTGTGTTGGAGATGTGGCTCAGTTCCCGGGACTATGTCCCTTATCTGGCTTGATTGTCCTCTCCTCCCTTTTTGGTCGGGGGGTTTTAGACATTGTTACCAAAGTGACGCGAGTCGCCCTCCATTATTCTCCCCAGGTTGTTTTATTATCTATGCTCCCTGGCCAGGTAAAATCTCTACGTAAGGGTTTGGTTTGTCTACTGTTGGCAGTGGCATGTAGAGTAATCCAGAGGAAATGGAAGTCAGTGCACTACATGTGTTTCACCATGTAGTTCCGCCCTATACAATGTGCTAAGCTTTCGTGAGCATTGTACACTACTAAGATTCTCCGACCCTAGGCTGCTGCTCGGCCTCTTGCCTTCTCCATTCTCTACAGTTGCTGATTTATGTGTATCCTTGATTGTCATTGAGAGCACAGTACAGGGAAATAAGACGATCATTGCTTATTATGTGTACAATTGGCGGATTACATGTGTATGTTGAGTTTTATGATAAAAAAATTTTGAATTCGAAAAAAAAAAAATAAAGCAAAAATAAAAACAGATCAAGAGGAAGAACAAGGTCAACTATACTTTTATAAATGAATGACTATGGGGAGATTTATCAAAACCTGTGCAAAGGAAAAGTTGCCCAGTTGTCCATAGCAACCAATCAGATTCTTTCCTTCCTTTTGCAGAGGCCTTGTTAAAAATTTTTTTTTTAAAAGCACGCTGATTGGTTGCTATGGGCAACTTTTCCTCTGGACAGGTTTTGATAACTCTCCCCCTATGACCCTGGTAGTTCACCTAGACACTGACATAAGAGAACTCTTTTAAAAGGAATTTGCCAGAGAAGGGGTTAAAGAGCATTTCTGCAGCAAGATTAACGCTCTACCAAGTCCTAGAAAATCTGAAGCATCATTCCATTCAGGTTGGATCATTTCCGTTCCAGCCTCATGCAAAACTCTGTACAATGTTATAGGAATACATTTCCACCTCCCACCCACCCAGATCTTGCTGAACAATCACTTACATTCATAGCCGCAATATCATTTTCGTAGGACTCCCTAATTTTTTTCATTATTTCTTCCTCAGCTTTGGCACATGCCTCAATGCTGCCTTTTACCGTAATAGTTCGCTCAGGATTATACAATGTCAGGTCCTGAAGTCTAAGGCCACAAAAAGGAAAATAAGAAAATTCATTTTTAGGAGTTTCAAAACAATCACAGCATAAAAACTGGGCTTGTCCGGGCTTCATGAACTTACGGAGATATTGTGATTTTTGTATCTGTGTCTTGCTCAATTTTCTTAAGGTTTCTTCCCTCCTTACCAATGAGACGGCCAACAAAATTGTTATGTGCTAGTATTTTTAAGGGAATTTCTTCCGTGCTATTAAAAAAATAAATAAAAATAATCATCAAGATTGTCAGAAGTTAAAACAATCCAAATTTCAGCAAATTCATCAAATATTTTGAAGATATTTTTATATAAAGGGCAGTTCTTGTATTACCTACAATACAAGCAAATATTATTGTGTACAACTACCAGCATTTATGCCAACGTTGAGAAACATCTGTGCCTTCACATCCCCGGATTTTTAGTTTGTTTAAAGAGATTTATTTATTGCAGTTGTCATGTTTTTTTCACATTAAGAAAACTTTGATTCATCAAGAGAAGTGAAGGTAAAATTAGATAACCCTTAATTTCAGCTGTCAATGGGTAAGAGATTCAAAAACTACTGTATTTTTTGTTATATTAATCACACTTTTTTCTTATCACATTTTCAAAGGTCTCTTTTGCTGCTTTGAAAATATGAGAGTTCATTTTCGTGGCAACTTTGTTTTTTGTCGTGCCAAAATTGCTGGTTTTGGCACCAAAAAATATATCTGTTTTTGTAATCAAGGAAAATTCTGGCGGAAGCCTCTCATGTGATATTCCATGATTAGTAGTGCCCATACAAAAGATAACTGTATAAATAAAACAAGTCCAGGGGTAGTGACCATGAAAAAA
The DNA here is from genome assembly GCF_029499605.1 of Hyla sarda. Classification (NCBI taxonomy): domain Eukaryota; kingdom Metazoa; phylum Chordata; class Amphibia; order Anura; family Hylidae; genus Hyla; species Hyla sarda. Next base: position 81,279,168 of record NC_079193.1, on the reverse strand, counting down.
AAAAATCTTTTTGACATTTCCATAGATACGCCCACTTTTTCAAAACTGGTGTGACTAGTGTAAACCATGTAAACTGACTATCTGACGGAAACTTTTTCAAACACAAAATTTTTGACGTGGAGAGTTTTGAATATGTAACCCAATTCCTCTATTGTAAACTCGAATAATAATTCTTCATATCTAGGTATTAACTTGTGCCTTTACGTATAAAATTAAGAAAAAGCTAAAACACATCATATGGGTCTGAGCCTTAAGTCCACAGAAAGAATATGCTTTCCTTACAACTTCGTATCCTGAGCTTCCTTCTGCATAATCTCCATTATTATTTTGCAAGCTGTTGAGCATCCTTCTGGAGTTGAGTGAATGGTAATGGGTTTCTCTGCTGCGCCGGCATTTTCTTTACGGTGAATATCAATCCTGCGAGGCAGAGATGGTAGTGTTTAGTAAATGCATTGTAAAACTATCTACTACACAAAAGCTTACTGGTCACTAGAGTAGCATAGAAAGACTAAGTAAGCAAATAAAAAAAATGTGGTCCCACTGGTGCACGACAGAGGAGCATACTGTTAGGGTATAAGCTTTCTTGCATGGTCCTTCTCCTTAAGGGCATAAGTTTTAGATCGCGGGGGTCCGACCGCTGGAACCCCCCCCCCCGGGAACGACTCCTGCACGAACCAGCAGCCGACACATCCCCCCCTACCCCCCCCCCCCCCCCCCTTCCATGTATCTCTATGGAGGAGCCGGAGATAACCGCTTTCCCATAGAGATACATGAAGTGGACGTGTCGGTGTGTGTGTATGGGGGATATATTTTCTTGCATGATATATCTACTTTAAAGCAATACTTGGACTAAACGCTCAACTAAAGAGCCATGCTGTTAGAACTAGTAGTGCACTGTATATACTATAGCAGTGTTTTCCAACCAGTGTGCCTCCAGCTGTTGCAAAACTACAACTCCCAGCATGCCCAGACAGCCGAAGGCTGCCTGGGCATGCTGGACGTTGTAGTTTTGCAACAGGTGGAGGCACGCTTGTTGGAAAACACTGTACTACAGGATATACAACTAAGAACCCCTATGATGGGAATTTACAAAACATGTGTCCACATTAATGGATAGTTAAAATAAAAACCTACTTGGATTGGGTCTGTTTAGTAATGTTCCTGATCGTAGCGCCTTCTTTTCCAATAATTGCCCCCACAAACTGGGTAGGAACCAGCATGCGCAGTGGGACCTCTGACTGAGGTTTAGGTCTTGCAGCAGCACCGGGTGACCCCTGTCTAGGCGGTCCCCTTTGTCCGAATCCCCGTCTCCCTTGGGGAGGGTGCTGTGGTGGCTGAGTCTGTAGCTGCTGAGTGGGAGCTTGTTGTGCGGCCATCTCATCAGGAATGTACGTCACTTTAAGGGAATAGTTTTCAAGCTGATAGCCGTTCAGTTTTTCAAGCCCCCTAGTTTTTGGGAGAGGAGAAGAAAAAAAAAATTACCAACAAGCACAAGATATTTAGAGATCTGGATCAGTGTTGAGAGAGAAAAAAAAATTAGCACAGTACATGCATGTTTAATTCGCTAAAAAAAAAAAACATCAGGTCAGCAGCAATCAAAATGTAACGCGTTTCATGTTATACCAGGTATACTCCGGTGGGGGGAAAAAAAAGTTTACAAATCAACAGGTGCCAGAAAGTTAAAAACAGATTTGTAAATTATTTTCATTTAAAAAAATAAAAAAATAAAGTCTTCAGCCTTCCAGTACTTATCAGCTGCTGTATGCACCAGGAGGTTGTGTAGTTATTTCCAGTCGGACAGAGGTGGCAGCAGAGAGCACTTTGGTCCGTGTCAGGAACTGTACAGAGCATGAGCAATATCCCATAGCAAACCTATCCTGCTTTGGACAGTTCCTGACAGGGACAGAGGTGGCAGCAGATAGCACCGTGGTCAGACTGGAAAAAAAAACTACCTGAACTTCCTGTGGAGAATACAGCAGCTGGTAAGTACTGGAAGGTTTAAGATTTGTAAATCTGTGCAACTTTCTGGCACCTGTTGATTTAATAACTTTATTCGCACCGGAGTACCCCTTTAATAATTCCTGTATGATTAAGGGTGTGCATCACCTGGAACGTGTTACAATTTGGTCGCTGCTGACCAGAAGTCTGATTTTAATTAATAAACCTGTACCTGCACATACCACACAGGACTTTTGTTCTCCCTGCCTTGCTGTGGGTACTGCTCCGTACTGTCCAGAGCACGATGGGAAGTGAGGAGTGAGCTGGACACACACTTTACTGGATCAGTGTTGTATGGTTTCAAAAAAAGCAGCCGGTTCTAAGAACCCACTGAACTAGCTCAAATGTTCACACAGGCACAGATTACTTTTTTAATGCAGGTAATGTCATGCCGTTTACTGGAATGTGTTCCACCCAAGAAGCATTGATTCTAGGTGAGGATACTGAAAAGGAACCCTGCAGAAATGGTGCCTTCCTGATACTTTTTTTTTTTTTTTTGTAAAATCAACTGGTGCCAGTAAGTTAAGATTTGTTAATTACTGCTATTAAAAAATGTTATTCCTTCCAATACATTTTATGGGCTGTATACTACAGAAGAAATGCTTTTCTTTTTGGATTTCTCTGATGTCATGACCACAGTGCTCTCTGCTGACCTCTGCTGTCCATTTTAGGAACTGTCCAGAGCAGCATATGTTTGCTATGGGGATTTTCTCCAGCTCTGGACAGTTCCAAAAATGGACAACAGAGGTCAGCAGAGAGCACTGTGGTCATGACATCAGAGAAATCCAAAAAGAAAAGCATTTCTTCTGTAGTATATAGCCCCTAAGAAGTACTAGAAGGATTAATATTTTTTTAATATAAGTAAGTTACAAATCTGTTTAACTTTCTGGCACCAGTTGATGAAAAAAAAAAAAAAAAAATAAATAAATAAACATTTCCACGGGAGTACCCCTTTAAAGTGGTGCAAAAGAAACCTGGCTCTATACAGAGCACAGCTTAAATAGGCACTCTCAATGAAAGGAAAAAGGTCACCCGTTCACCCCCACTATAACCCAATACACTGGGTTATAGTGCGGGTGAACAGGAGACCGATGCGGGGTCTCTGCTAGATTTAAATATTCATAAGCGCTGGTCACATGAGCTCTCGTGCCTACTGAGCGGTCACGTTATCGGCGCTTATGAATATTTAAATCTAGCCGGCGAGCCTGCCTCAAAGCGCAAGTCAGCGGTGGAAGAGCGGGATCTTCAGGAGATTGGGGCTCCGGACTGCAGGTAAGTGTAGCAGTCCGATCCTCCTGTTCACCCGCACTATAACCCAGTGTATCGGGTTATAGTGAGGGTGAACGGGTGACTGCTTTCCTTTAAAACTAATTTTTGCTATTGCACTCCTTGTGGTAAATTAAATAAATTCTGATTTACTTTTTTTTTTTTAAAACAAAGATTTGTAGGTTTTATTTGTGTTAAAAAAAAGCTGCCACTATGCGTCACCCTACTGGTCCAGAGCATAATTCCCCCCCTCCCCCCCCCCAATCACTTGCAGACTTTGGACTCCTGCTGGCCTGGCAGAAGTCCAAAATCAGGAAATGCAGTCTGGAGTGCCGAGGGGTGTGTATGCAGCTTTAGCCAATCATAGCTCATCTCACAAACTGAACTGCTCTGGGCTGTGTGGGTGTGAGAGGAAGTTCTCCCCTGTATGGCTTCAGATGATGTCACACCTGCTGGGGAATGCCCCTTCCCAGTCTGTGAATCTGACAGTAAGCAGAAAATACAGAGCAATATCAAGGTAGAAAACTAAAAAATAATAAAAATAAAGTCAGGGGGTGATTTATCATGATGGGGCAGTAAACTGAGAGGATTATAAAATGTAATAAGATCATGAGAGGCACTCTTTAAAAGTGACTCAGCTCATATTTATGACATGATCTGCAGACACCATCAGATAGATGACTGGATGACGTATCAAATATACTTTGGCTAATGTTAAAGTGTCATGGAGATGAAGAATTGCTAACAAAAATAAAAATAAAGTGTCATGGAAGCAGGGCCAAGTGCTGCAGCATCGCTTGCTTCCTGTGTCCCAATCCCTGTCCTGGTTAAATGATGTACAGGGCACCAAGTCTGGTCTCCAAATCCTGTGCGATACTGTGGCGAGTGAGCATCTTAGCCCTGCCTCCTTGACACATCAATCCAACACTAACAAAAGTATGTTAGATATGGTCATCCTGTCACAGTGTCTGCAGAACATATAAATACGAGCTGACCAATCCACTTTCATTTGTTTTATTAAAAGGAACAAGTACAAGCATACAAGAAGGGAGACAATAAAAAGCATTCCCACATGTTACATAGACAACAGTACAGGAGTATGCAACGTAAAGCAAAGAGCAGCAAAACTTAACCAGTAACTGAACTTGTACCGGCCGAATCATCAATAACTTAATAAGGAAATAGCATAAATACCACTAATACGTTGGGAAAACACAGAAGGAGAGATTATGGAGAGTGAGTCTAGCTGCCAGCTGCTGCTTATATGGAGCCTACTAAGGCTAGTGTAGTGTGTTTATTAAAGGGGTTATCCAGGAAAAAAAAATTTTTTTATTATTTATATATATATATATATATATATATATATATATATATATATATATATCTATATCTCTCTCTATCTTTCTCAACTGGCTTCAGAAAGTTAAACAGATTTGTAAATTACTTCTATTAAAAAATTTCAGTACTTATGAGCTTCTGAAGTTAAGGTTGTTCTTTTCTGTCTAAGTGCTCTCTGATAACACGTGTCTCAGGAACCGCCCGGTTTAGAAGCAAATCCCCATAGCACATACCTCTTCTAAACTGGGCGGTTCCCGAGACACGTGTCATCAGAGGAATAGGGAGAAAAATTGGGATGAGATCCGGCGCCGGATTACATCGGAGGAGGCGCCGGATCTCATCCCAATTTTTCTCCCTATTCCTACACGTTAGAACCGGACTTGCCAGTCACGGTTAGGGATGCAGAGGCAGCCACCTACCTAACGCCACCGTACGCTTGGATCTCGGACCAGGGATACCAACGGCTTCTTGCTATCTGAAGGCTTACAAAGGTGTTGTGCCCGCAGCACAAGTAACCACGGTAAGGTGCATCTAACTCGCACGTACCCGTTTTTACCTCAAACGGTATCGCATCAGGAGCGCGCCTCTCCTTTTTCCTTTTATTTTCACGTGTCATCAGAGAGCACTTAGACCGAAAAGAACAACCTTAACTTCAGAAGCCCATAAATACTGAAAGAATTAAGATTTTTTTAATATAAGTAATTTACAAATCTGTTTAACTTTCTGGAGCCAGTTGATATATAAAAAAAAAAGTTTTTTCCTGGATAACCCCTTTAAGTAGAATTAGAGTTCAATGTACTGCTACTGCAGCCAAATATCATCTGACATGACACCAAATAAACAGACTCGAAGATCTAATGGGGAAACGGGATCTACTACGATATACACCAGTGGTCTTCAACCTGCGGACCTCCAGATGTTGCAAAACTACAACTCCAGCATGCACGGACAGCCAACGGCTGTCCGTTCATGCTGTGAGTTATAGTTTTGCAACATCTGAAGGTCAGCAGGTTGAAGACCACTGATATATCCTTCTGGGACAAAATTACCCAATTGGTGTATAATATAAGGGCAAGCCCAAATAAGGTGCCAAAATTCCACCCTAGGTGCAGAACACCTATGGCAAGTATCCGAGGTAGAATGCTTCATTCTATGCAATCTAATAGGGGTAATATAACTGCAATAAAATCATATATAATTGGATCAGTTCTGACCGATTCCCTTTAATGCAGGTTGCAACATACACAATTTTTTTGTGTGCAAACTAGCATAATTCAGACTTCATTTGACTCAGCACCATGTTTAAAACAGAAATACAAAAAGGAGGTAAATGCCTGATGGTTCACCCCTTATTGCCCTCCAATTAATTTTGCACCCCATTTACATTTCTTTGCCCATCACCACGCTACTAGGAACGGCAGAGGATTATGATCAGCTCCGTATTTCTGTGCCCCTTTAAGACTCTAACGTTCTCACACTGATGACAGCCAACCAATAGGTGGCAGTATACTCAATGAAATAAGGAAAAATTTAATGAATGAATAGAAACTACAAACATTGTAGTGTCCCATTCACTATTGTAAATAAGTAATCTTTAGGGAGTTACCGGAGTGGGCTATTGTGCATAAAACAAACATTTAAAATCGCGTACAGGCGTAAGAGGCACACAAAACAACATTTACTGGCACCTTAGTTAAGTTTGGCAGGGTAGCACCACAAATAATAGTATAGTGAGGGGGGGGGGGGGGATATAATCTAGATCAGATTGTTCAACAGATTATCTGTAGTGGGTTGGCATAGGTATAAAACAAGAAAACAATGGCTGCCAGCGGATACAATAGGAATCATTTATTATGGTTCATAGTTCTGTTATGTCCATAGCCAGCTTTATACCTCTTCGTAGCTACAAACATATACATGCAGTCCTTGCAATAATTCAATCCATATATTAACAAAGACGTAAATCCAGGAATCACTTACTGTCTGGCGTGTTCCTTATTCGCATAGGTTACATTCACTACTGCAGTCTCAGTCTCAGTGTTCACTATGGATGTAAAAAGAGCATTTAGTGCATCCCGGATAAACCGTGGCCGTCAAGTAAACCTTTATTTTTTTTTTGTTCTTCCTACCTTGCTCACAGTTTTCCACTGTTCCATATTGTGCCAACAGACTATCCAGTACCTGAGAAGAAAATAGAAACCGTATTGAGTAGGTATATAGAGCCATAAACGCCTGCTATATTTATAACATTTCTTCCCTTCTTTGTCGACATGTTTGTTATATGTTAAGTGTTACTACAATAAATCTTGTTGCGCTTTGATGTCTGTGATGATGCCCAATACTAGTACGTGACTGATAGGAAAGTATAAAAGAATATGCATGGCGATATTTATATCTACCTAAAATCAGACAAAAATAGAATATGGAACAAAATCCAAACTACCGTATATACTCGAGTGAAAATGCCCCCCTCTGCTTATACTCGAGTTAACTCTCTGCCTGTCAATCCCTTCTCAGTGGTCTTCAACCTGCAGATGTTGCAAAACTACAACTCCCAGCATGCCCAGACAGCTGTCCGGCGGCCTTTGTCATCATCCAGCCCCCCCCCCCCCCCCCCCTCTTTAGCTTTCTACTCGCCTCCCCTTGGTGGGAAGGAAGGGTGAGCTGGTCCGGGCCATCTATGTTGCAGGGACCGTCTGGTGGGGAGGGTTAGTCGTTCCGGGCTGTCCATTTTCACAGGGGGGGAGGGGGGGGGGGCCTCTTCTCCACGCTCCGGGCCTTCCCTGGACTAGTGACGTTGCCTTGACGACGACGCACAGGGACGTTCATTCGCAGCCTGCGCATGAACGTCCCTGTGCGTCGTCGTGAGGTGAGTAGAAAACGTAAAGTAAAAAAGGCCCCAGTGGTCTTCATCCTGCGGACCTCTAGAGGTTTCAAAACTACAACTCCCAGCATGCCCGGACAGCCGATGGCTGTCCGGGCATGCCGGGAGTTGTAGTTTTGCAACATCTGGAGGTCCGCAGGTTGAAGACCACTGATGAAGGGATTGACAGGCGATGATGAGGGGGGGGGGGGGGAAATGAGGATGTATTTCCCACCCTAGGCTTATAGTCGAGTCAATAACTTTTCCTGGGTTTTTGGGGTGAAATTAGGGGCCTCGGCTTATATTCGAGTCGGCTTATACTTGAGTATATACGGTATTCATAAATGATGGTACTGCATGAAGAGAACTCTTCAATCTACACAATGCACAATCATATAACCATTCTTTATACAGAGGTCACTGTAAAGATCAAACACCATAAATACCAATCCACAAAACAACTGTCTCTTACAGATTATTGCATTTGTCTATCACAATATGCCGGTAGGAAAACATAAGGCAGACCTTAAACTAGCACTTAAAGTGATGCTTGACGCTTCAAAAAAGAATGTCGTAAGGTCTAAGAACCCACAGGGTGATCACCAGAAAGACATTTTTCACTATAGCAAGGAGGGTGAAGGGGGTGGAGTGTAAGGAGAGGTCACAAAAGAGAGACTAATTCTACATGCCCCATCTTTATCGAATAACCAGCAAATGCTCGATTTTACTACCATGTGCAGGGCTGCAGCTGCCTCCATCTATGAAACATGAGAGGACAGGCGCTCTGCAACAGGCCAACTTGTGTGCCGGATGAATAGGATATTAAAGCACAAAAAATGAACAAAGATCTATCCCTTGAAAGGCGGGGGGGGGGGGGGGGGGCATATAAAAAAAAAACTACAGTCAATGTAATATAATGCATACTCTGGGCGATAAATAGATTCTTACGCAACCACTGACCACACAGATCAGATACGAGAATGACTGATCCTTTATTTTAGGGCTAATAAGCGGCATCTGAATGGGTGTGACTAGTGTCTTTTGTACACACTTTGAGACTCTTTTAGGCCAGCTGAAAAGGGATACTTTGGGTAGCCTACACATCACACACAAAACCAGAAACAGCCAGCGGATAATTTAATAACCAAGCAAAGGTGAAAGAAAGCTGGAAAATGTACATAATGGAAAGCCCTACAAAGCCTGGAGAGGAGAGGCTGACCTTGCATTCTTTACGCATTATATGACCAGATCAGCCCGCAGCAAGGTGCCTAGCAGTAATCCGGAGTAAAGGTATGCAAGGGTTCACATGAAAGTCCACTATCTGCTGGACATTATAGAACCAAGTGTCATGACCTGGGAAAAAAACCTAAAAGGATAAAAGCCTTTAACCTTCAATGCCAAAATCGAAAAAGGTGTCCTTTTTAACTTCAGGTTCCACCCATGGACATCTTATCCCCTATCCAAAAAATAGGGGATAAGATGCCTGATCGCGGGGGTCCCGCCGCTGGGACCCCCCCGTGATCTTCGGGCAGCATCCCAGCGTTCTGAACATTTTTGTTCAGAGCGATGGGGTCGGGTGGTCGTGGTCATCATGCCATGCGCCCCTTGCATTCATGTGTATGGAAGGGGGCGTGATGACTATGGTTGCTCGTAACGCCATCTCCCATAGACATGAATGGAGGGGGCGTGACGACATGACAAATGTTCAGGACGCCGATGTGCCCCCATCCTTTGAATAGAGGATATGTTGTCCAGGGGCGGAGGAGTACTACTTTAAAGAGGTACTCCAGTAACAAAACTTATCCCATATCTGCAGGATAGGGAATAAGTGTCAGATTGCAGGGGGTCCGATCACTGGGACCCGCGCACTCTCACACACGGCGCCCCGGCTTTGTGCATTTATGCAGTGTGTCGACCATGGCCCGAAGCAGGGACTAAGTTAAATGTTTTGCAGCGAGTTCTCCAACTTCACAAGTTTGAAGGGCCATAAAAACAGCTACATTTACATTACTTTCTTTTCTAAGCCAGTTAGCTGAAGATCACCAGTAAATGCTATTTTCAAGCCCCTATGGCTAAGGAAGAAAACATTTCCATTATGTAATTTTAAGAAGTATAAACTAAGAATCTGTCAGCCGCGATTCACATTCCAAACTGCTGACACTGGTAAAACTGCTTTTAGGACAAGGTGGCACATGGTACCTTTCATATATCTGTCTATGTTTTCATAAAGAATATGACATTAATGTAAAAAAAATTTATGCAAGAGTCAAAGAGGTGTTCCCAAGCCCCTGAAGTGCTGGAACTCCTCCTCACTCCCCCTCCTATCCCTGACTGTTTGATTGACAGTTGGCTGGAAGCAGAGCCCTGTTTCCAAATTTTGCACATGCATACAATTTTTATGCACAGCACACTATGTGGCAGGCAAGAGGGGGGAGGGGGCATCCAGCTGCCGCACTTCAGGGGCTTGTGAACACCTTTCAGACTCTTTGTACCAGAGAAGAAAATAATGTTGTAGATATGAAAACTTCAGGGGTTTAAATCAATGCACTATATAACACACACACACACGTTCATTCTATATAAACTGCGTACAGTTCCTTTTTTGTCTATTATACATACAGTATGTGTTTGTATGCCTACTAGAGTGCCGCGGCTCTAGACCTAGACTTATGAGCACTTACTACAAATTAACCATCTTGTGCCAACAAAAAAGCTTTCGTTTCCATGTCAGCTGAAAAGATCAAGACCGGTGCGCAAACAGTAGTAGGGATATAAATAGCAGCTCAATCTGAGAATACTGGAAGCAATAACCGTATGCATGGCGGCTCCTGCCAATAAACAGATGATCAACACCCCCCCCCCCCTTCCCAATTCCCTTCAGCATAGAAGGGGTGTTGAATAAAACCTACACTACAATGCGTTTCTTCACTCACACACTGATCTGTCTAATCTCTCTGTGTACACTTTATATCTAACGTGTCCCCGTGAAGAAACTCACAACTGCTTATCGGACACACAGAGCTGGACTTTGGCTTAACACTTTCTGTCCAGGCTGAACAATAGTAAAATGGAAGAGGAGTTTCTGGAGCATTCCATCTGGCCATGTGTTGTGAGCGCACACACTCGGAAGTATTAGCAGCATCTGCAGGATTTCCACACCCTGAATTGTTTAACATGATCTCTTGTATAACACAGGAATGTAAGTTGCTGTGGCAGCCATTTTCGTTCCTTAATCTTCTGTATTTTGTGGTGGGGAAAAAAATAAAATAAAAAAAACACCCTAGCAGCTTTCCAAATTATGCCTGTCCTACATAGTAGTTACATTACTTTTAATTTACTTTATATTTAAATGTCCATTAATCTGTATTTACAAAACATCCAGATCATTACCTTTTTTAGACAATATATGTAGAAGAGCTAAAACTAGGGTTACAACATTTTTCACCTAGTCTGACCCCTATAACCTTTTTTATTTCTCCTTATATGGGGATGTATGAGGGCTCATTTTTTGCACCACGATCTGTAATTTTTATGTGACTTTTTGGTTGCTCTTTTTTATTAAATTCGGGAGTTGCAGTTAGTTACCAAGTACAACTCCCAGCATGTCCTGATACAGCCTGTGGCTCAGCAGCTGTCTTCAAGGGTAACTCTCTAAAACTAATTTTTGCTACTGCAGTCCTTACGGTAAATAAAAAATATATTTGGACCGAAGCCCAAACACAGGAAGTGCAGCCTGGAGTGCTGAGGGGGTGTGTCCATCCAACAGCATATGGCAGTTAAGTGTGAGAGGAGCTATGATTGGATGAGGCTGGACACACCCCCCTCAGCACTCCAGGCTGCACTTCCTGTGTTTTGGCTTCGGTCCAAAGTCTGTGTATAAGATGGGGGAAAATGTGCTCTTGAGCTTTTTTAAGCACAAATAAGACCTAGAAAACTTCATTTTTTTTAAAACAAAGTATATTAGAAATATTTGTTATTTACCATAAGGAGTGCAGTAGCAAAAATTTGTTTTAATGAGAGTGCCCATTTAAACGAAAACTACAACTCCCAGCATGTTGGACTATATAGTATAGGTCAGCGTTTCCCAACCAGGGGTGCCTCCAGCTGTTGCAAAACTACAAACTCTGACAGCCTGGAGGCGCTCTGGTTGGGAAACACTGGTATAGTATATGGTGCAATATTCCAGGAGTTGGAGGATTGGTTGAATAAATACCGTCCATTGCATTTCTGGTAATTTTAACAGAAAAATACCAGCAGGGTCGCCAAAATGCCAGCTGTATTGGTAAAATACTGGCCAGGTGGCAACCCTAGCTAAGACACAAGTCCTATATAATACAGACCCCATACAATTACTAAAACCCAGATTTATTTCTTCACCTACGGTACATAGAACTTGCAAAATACAGAGACCTCCTTAAAGGGGTACACCGGTGGAAAACAATTTTTTAAACAAATGGTGCCAGAAAGTTTAACACATTTGTAAATTACTTTTATTTTATAAATCTTAATCCTTCTAGCACTAATCAGCTGCTGTGTGCTCCACAGGAAGTGGAGTTGTTATCAGTCTGACCACAGTGCTCTCTGCTGCCACCTCTGTCCATGTCAAGAACTTTCCTACGTTGGAGCAAATCCCCTAAGCAAACCTCTCCTGCTATGTACAGTTCCTGACATAGACAGAGGTGTCAGAGAGAGCACTGTGGTCAGACTCAAAAGAACAACTCAATCCTTCCAGCTGCTGTATGCTTCAGAGGAAGTTAAGTTTTGTTTTTTTTAATAGAAGTAATTTACAAATCTGTTTTAATTGTCTGGCACAAGTTGATTTAAAAACAAAACAAAAAAAAAATTTCCACCAGAGTACCACTTTAAGCTCCATGTATCCCTATTTAAAGGAGTACTCTGGTGCAGAGTATTCCTGCTCAGTCCTGTCTGCAAAATTAAAAAAATAAAAAAACCATCCCTCACTACAGCTGATCGGTCCTCCGGTCCATCCTCTTCATACTTCCGTGTGAACGAAGCGTCACATAGCGCTCAGCCTATCACCGGCCGCCGCGATGTTCTGCCTCGGCTCATAATAGGCTGAGCGCCATGTGACGCTTCATTCACACGGAAGTATGAAGAAGATGGACCGGAGGACTGATCAGCTGTAGTAGCACTCCATGGGAACTGAGGAAGGTGAGTGATTGATTATTTTCATTTTTTTGCAGCCCGGGCAGGACAGAGCAGGAGTAGTCTGCACCAGAGTACTCCTTTAAAGGGGTACTCCGGTGAAAACCTTTTTTCTTTTAAAATCAACTGGTGGCAGAAAGTTAAACATATTTGTAAATTACTTCTATTAAAAAATCTTAATCCTTCCTGTACTTATTAGCTGCTGAATGCTACAGAGGAAATTCCTTTATTTTTGGAACACTGATGACATCACGAGCACAGTGCTCTCTGCTGACATCTCTTAGCATACATATGCTATGCATGGTTGCTAAGGGCAGCATGGTGGCTCAGTGGTTAGCGCTGCTGCCTTGCAGTGCTGGGGACTTGGGTTCAAATCCCACTAAGGACAACAATAAATAAAGCGTTATTATTATTATAATAACATCAGCAGAGAGAACTGTGCTCGTGAGGTCATCAGAGAGCATTCCAAAAAGAAAAGAATTTCCTCTGTAGTATTCAACAGCTAATAAGTACAGGAAGGATTAAGATTTTTTAATAGAAGTAATTTACAAATATGTTTAACTTTCTGCCATGAGTTGATTTAAAAGGAAAAAAAAGTTTTCCACCGGAGTACCCCTTTAAGTCACAAACACTGAAAACAAATGTATGCCTTAAAGCAAACAAACATGCATCTTACATAAAATTCCCAAATAATTTGGAAGGTGTATTACAACAACCAGCCGATAAGCAATGCCAGAAAAAAACTGACATGAGCAAATAGTTCATTGTGTAGCAAAATAAATCGGTTTCTGTGCCAAGCTCTAGTGCATGAAGCATTGGGTGTAATCTCAGCAGCACAATTCTTTTTTATTCCCACTATTTGTGAAGTAGTTATTTCATTTTTTTCAACACATACAATTTCCATTATCTTCTAAAAAGGTAAAAAAAAAAAAAGACTATCTGACCGCCAAGTACTATAAAGAGCTGTATATTCAGGTCTTAGTAAAAGTGGGATTTACTGATCTAAGATTCAGTGCATTCCTAACATGACAGAGCATGCTGTCCTAGCACGTGGCACAAGTTGCCAAGGCCACAAAACACTAGTTGTGCATGTTAAAGGGGTACTCCACTGGAAAACGTCTATTTTAAATCAACTGGTGCCAGAAAGTTAAAACAGATTTGCAAATTACTTCTATTAAAAAATCTTAATCTTTCCAGTACTTATCAGCTGCTGTATGTTCCAGAGGAAGTTCTTTTCTTTTTGAATTTCTGTCTGTCAGACCACAGTGCTCTCTGCTGACACCTCTGTCCATTTTAGGAACTGTCCAGAGTAAGAGCCAAATCCCCACAGCAAATCTTTCCTGCTCCAGACAGTTCCAAAAACCAACAGAGGTGTCAGCCGAGAGCACTGTGGTCAGGCAGAAAGGAAATTCAAAAAGAAAAGAACTTCCTCTGTAGTATACAGCAGCTGATAAGTACTGGAAGGATTAAGATTTTTAAATAGAAGTAATTTACAAATCCGTTTAACTTTCTGGTACCATGTGATTTAAAAAAAATGTTTTCCAAGGGAATACCCCTTTAAAGACTATTTTGACAACTGGTTAATACGTATCGTCACCCCATAATGCAGCGTTCCCCAAACAATGTGCCTCCAGTTGTAGCAAAACTACAACTCCTAGCATCCTGGGAAAGCCAAAGCCTGCCCGGGCATGTTGGAAGTTGGAGTTTTGCAAAATCTGGAGGCACACTGGTTGGAAAACATTGACCTAACGCCACAAAACGCATAAGAAGAAAAAATAAACTAAAAAACAAAACAAATAGTTCGGATTCTTTAGTACTGTGTCATAAGCAAGAACATTTTGATCTTTGTGTGTTCCAAATGAGTAAACAGGCAAGACGTGAAATATTTGTGTAATAGCTCTGTGCAGATTCCCAAAAAAATATTGTAGTGTTTCATCCCGCATTATGGATGGGTTAAAAACCGGAACTGAAAAGGTTAAGGGGACACTTGCAGTTTAGAAAGTAGACCAGTGTTTCCCAACCAGCATGCCTCCAGCTGTTGCAAAATTACAACTCCCAGCATGCCCAGACAGCAGAAGGCTATTACCCAGCTATCCTAGACTCCTGAATGGTCTATCAGACTGAACCCTGATTTTGTAGTGCAGTGTTTCCCAACCATCATGCCTCCAGCTGTTGCAAAACTACAACTCCCAGCATGCCCGGACAGCCGAAGGCTATTACCCAGCTCTCCTAGACTCCTGAATGGCCTTTCAGACTGAACCCTGATTTTGTAGTGCAGTGTTTCCCAACCAGCATGCCTCCAGCTGTTGCAAAAACTACAACTCCCAGCATGCCCAGACAGCCGAAGGCTATTACCCAGCTCTCCTAGACTCCTGAATGGTCTATCAGACTGACCCCTGATTTTGTAGTGCAGTGTTTCCCAACCAACATGCCTCCAGCTGTTGCAAAACTACAACTCCCAGCATGCCCGGACAGCCTTCGGCTGTCCGGGCATGCTGGGAGTTGTAGTTTTGCAACAGCTGGAGGCACCCTGGTTGGGAAAGACTGAAGTAGACTAAATGAATCATTTAGGTGACCACACACACAAATCTTCAGCTGTTCCCCAGCAATCTCTCATTATCCAGTTCTCTCATGTAATCTGAAGGGAACTGAGCCAAGTTGGTAAGGCTGCAATTCAGAAGGGGCAACTGAAAAGAAAAGTTTATTTGTTTTCCGTCTCACTAAATCTAAAGCGGGGGAAAGTCACTTGTTGTGTGCTGAGCTGCAGCATTTGTGAACGCTCAAGCCTACATTGCTTGTTGTGGCACAGATGTCGTACTGAACTAGCGTTTCATTCATAAAACAAGAATGTGTGGGGAGCTTACTAAAAGTCAAAGAAGTCCAAGAAGGAAGAAGAGGAGAAAAGAAAAATAGCAGAAAAAAAAAAAAAAAAAAAATGGCACCATTCATACAGCATAACAGCTCTTAACCCTTTACACCAGTGTCTGCCAAACGTTGATGGTGTAACATCATCTATGAACAAACCTGCTGTATGACAAATGTTTTCAGATAGTAATGTAAACTATATCTCGAATTAGTGAAATATAAACAAAAAAAAATTAAAAAAAAATAATTTTAGCTCACAACAAATTCTCTATTTTTCACCAAAAATATATAACCCTACATATATATAGTAGGTAAAAGGTACGTGATTAGACCTCTAACACCAAAAGCAAAAAACGTACCACAAAATCAAGAAGATAATTAACTTTTAAACATTTTTTTTTATTAATGCAACATGATAAAAATAAAAACAAAAAAAGGAAAGAAGTAGAAACAATGTATAGGCACCAGTAAACATACAAAAGTATAGGAATATGGTAGGACCCAAGTACATGAAAGTAACCATATGCAGATACAGTAAAAGAAGAATAACAGGTAAGGTACATAAGTTATACTTCCCAAATATACAAATACCACATTAAGGGTGCCAGACTATACCTACACCTAACCCCATCGATCGTTTCACTGTTATGCCGCTTCTTCAGGGGGGGTGACGCCCCCCGGAAGAAGCGGCATAACAGCGAAACGATCGTTGGAATTAGGTGTAGGTATAGTCTGGCACTAGAGATGAGCGAACTTACAGTAAATTCGATTCGTCACTAACTTCTCGGCTCGGCAGTTGATGACTTTTCCTGCATAAATTAGTTCAGCTTTCCGGTGCTCCGGTGGGCTGGAAAAGGTGGATACAGTCCTAGGAGAGGCTCTTTCCTAGGACTGTATCCACCTTTTCCAGCCCACGGGAGCACCTGAAGGCTGAACTAATTTTACGCAGGATAAGTCATCAACTGCCGAGCCGAGAAGTTAGTGACGAATCGAATTTACTGTAAGTTCGCTCATCTCTATCTGGCACCCTTAATGTGGTATTTGTATTTTTGGGAGGTATAATTTATGTACCTTACCTGTTATTCTTGTTTTACTGTATCTGCATATGGTTACTTTCATGTACTTGGTTCCTACCATATTCCTATACTTTTGTATGTTTACTGGTGCCTATACATTGTTTCAAATTCCCTATTTTTCTAAAGCTTTTGCTAGATCCTAATAAATGCACAGTGATCACTTACATTATAACATATTATAACATTATAAAACAATCTGAAAGATGTAGTATTCACAAACTATTAAGGATACAGTCAGACAAGGGACCGGTAATGGGATTTTTATTCATTTATTTATTTATTTATTTTTTGGCAGAATTGAAGCAAATTTGCATCATTTTTGGTCACCAAAGCACCATGACCACATTGTCTGAAAATACATTAAAGGGGTACTCTGGTGGAAAGTTTTTTTTTTTTCTTTTTAATGAACTGGTGCCAGAAAGTTAAACAGATTTGTAAATTACTTCCATTTAAAAATCTTAATCCTTCCAGTACTTATCACCTGCTGTATACTCCAGAGAAAGTTATTTTCTATAATTTCTTTACTGTCTGACCACAGGGCTCTCTGCTGACACCCCTGTGTCAGGAAATGTCCAGAGCAGGAGAAAATCCCCATAGCAAACCTCTCCTGGTTTGGACAGTTCCTGACACTGACAGAGGTGTCAGCAGAGAGCACTGTGGTCAGTCAGAAAAGAAATTCAGAAAGAAAAGACTTTTCCTGTGGAGCATACAGCATCTGATAAATACTGGAAGGATTAAGATTTTTAACTAGAAGTAGTAATTTACAAATCTGTTTAACTTTCTGGCACCAGTTGAATAAAAAAAATATAATAATTTTCTCCACTGGAGTACCCCTTTAAGTCTTAGGGTATGTTCACACAATGGAATTCCGCAGCACTGATATCCCATGAGTCCCATTGATATCAACAGGATTCTGCTGCGTTGTGAACATGGCAAAATTTTCGCAGCAGATGTTTCTGCCGCGAAAATCCAGATTCCAGGGTCCGCAGAAAGATTAGACGTCTATTCTTTCTCCACATAGAAATGCATTACAGTCTATGAGACTGTACATTTCCGGGCAGTCATAGCGCCAGAATGTTCTGCTTAGCTGTCCGGCTTTCAACTTTCGCGTGAATATAGCCTTAGAATTTCACGAAATACTCCAGCACAAAAAAAAAAAAAAAACACACACACACACACAACCCATTGGAGTCCACCCATGGAAAGCACTAAAAACATTGCTTTTGGTATGTAAATTAGTAAGCTGAACAACTTTGTTGTGTAAAAGCTTGCCTAAGGGTATGTTCACACGTGCGTTTTTTTGTTGCATATTTTTTGCATTAGTTTTTGCTACACATTCCCACTTCTCAATGACCGCAAAATCCACACATGTGAAAGTATCCTAAGGGTATGCTCGTACATTCTGATCTTCTGCGAGTTTCCCACTGTAGATTTAAGCCGTGGTAGGTTTTCAGTGGCAGATATTCCAAAGAGAAAATCCACAGCAGCCCCCACTGAGGTCAATGCAATCCGATTTTTCACTACGGAAATTGTGCCATAGTTTAAACCCGCAGCGGGAAACTCACCAAAGATCCGCAGATGTGAAGGAACCCCAAGTCTGCAGTAACACTGCAATATTTTTAGGCAAAATTAGAAGTGGATCCAAAAAATGGAAGTAAAATGTTCTGCAGGTTTCACACCTGGTTTTGTCTTAATATAAAAATACCAATACTAAATAATGACCAAAATACAGCAGTGTAAAAGTTGCCATAGCCCCGTTTCACATAAGCATACTGATAAAAGTCTATAATACAGATCCACAATACGGATGTATTAGAGAGGAGATTGCATCAGTATATAGTCTGTATTGCATCAGTATTACTGGTGGGCTGTCTTCTAGACATCAAACTGAACTGCAAAAACAGATGCAATATCTATACAATTCCTTATTCCTTACTGATGCATTTGTTTGTTAAGCAAGCTCCTACAGAGGGGAAAATGCCCCAAATGATGTGCATTTTGCTGCACATAAATGTTATTCACCTATTCTGCACCAAAATCCACAACAATCCAAATTCATTGTGGCTATTGACTAACTTATGAAAATAAATAGCCTAAATTTATCAAACTGTCAGCGTCAAAAACTGATCTGATTTGTCCACAGCAACCAACCAGAGCTCAGCTTTTATTTTTACCAGAGATCATTAAGCTATGAAAGTTAACATGGCATAAATATTACTATATCAAGGTGAGCGATTATTGAACTCTATTTGATTGGTTTCCCCAAAAAAAGTACATTTAATTAACGTTCTATGATTTGGCGACCACAGTCTAAGGCCCCTTTCACACTATACATTCATCCATTTTTAAAGATCCGTGATATATTCAGTTATGAAAACCCTGAAAATCGGCCGTTAAATGGTAGTAACAAAAATCCCATTATATAGTCCATCGGATTTTTACATTTTCCTTTTTAACCAGTCATAGCCCGATATTAATAATGGACGTTATTTTGTGACGGGAGAAAGAACAGAAGAAATAGTGCATGCGCTATGTATGAAAGCCGAGCAGTGATTGGTTGTTATAAGCCAAACCAGACTGTTTTGGTTTCAGGCACTTTGATATAACTAGGCCAGTGAGTAAAATCCACAAATAAATCTACAGCTTTCTGTGCAAATTCCATGCAAATTATTTTCTGCAGCATGTGGGCGAGATTTGTTAAAAATCACACTCTTTTTACGGATTTTCCACATTGAAATCTGCAGCGTATTCACTACTTGTAGTTGTAGGCATCTACTCCTGTGTTTGGCTCCTTGGACATCAAAGCTTCTTTAACCACCCCTGCCCCACACTTGTTCACACGGTCGTCTTTCCTGGGTTTTTTTTTTTATCCCCATTTCGGTTCCGTTTTTGCAGGCTGTAAATGGATTAAAAACGGTTTGTAAAAAAAATCCCATTTATATGAATGAGATATTTTTTTTAATCAGTTTATATCCGTTTGTAGCTGTCTGCACTCACTTCTGTTTTTTTAACGGCAGAAAAAAAAGGCTCATGCTGTATTTTTTTCTTCTGTCAAAAAAATCAGAAGAAAAGACAGATACAGTAAATTTAACATTGAAGTCTATGGAAAACGGATGAGCATTTAAGGTCATCCGTTTGCATCAGTTTTTTTGATCCATTTTTGAGCATGCTCAGAACAAAAAAAAAATGTATTTTTGGTTTATTAACTGAACAATAACAGACCACATCCGTTTGCATCAGTTATTGTCCGTTTTTTTTTTTGTTTTTTTGTTTTTGACGGGGACGGGTCGTGTGAACGCAGCACTATATGTGAGGTTCCATTATACCATTAGGTACTTATCTATATATAAATATTTGTAGAAAATTAATACACGTTTCTACAAATGAATGAAGTAATCCAAACAATCACGGTAACAATGCTGCACACTTTTTTGGTACCGGATTATTGTCACTTTATTGCACAAATGAATTGAAGACTAAAAGTTAAACAAATTAACAAGAACTAGGACAGAACACAAGAAACCAGAAAGGATGAATAGCCTCATTCTTACAAACCAGAATGACCAAATGCTCTCGGGAATACATAATATCAGTACATTCATTGAAGTCAGCCTGTCTGACTATATTATACTACAACTAATATTGTATTATGGAGCATATTGCATTATTTGTAATGGAGTACGGCAGCATTATACACATGTATTCCACCAGTTCACAAGCAAAGCACTGGAGAAATGCAAACATACGATCTTAAGGTTTTTGCTTTGTCTGTAAATTGGAAAAAAAAATGTAAAAAGTAACTTTGCCCTCATATGTCCACTTCATTTTCTCCCTCAAGGTTTCCTCATTCTGAAGAAAGTAGTAAGCACATGTAGGAAGCATGCTGTGACCAGTGCTCTGCTCTTGCATGCTTGCTGGTAACTAGCGACATTTCACAACAGAGGTGACTCATTCCCATAGGTAAGTCTTTGTTACAGTCAGCAGAGGTTACTTATGTAATTCAGACTTCTGGTGTCAGATCTGTCACATGTTACCAATATGGATGACTATACAACCAAGTCAACGTAACTTTAAAGGAGTATTCCAGGAATTTTTATTTGACTATGCTACAGGGGCTGTAAAGTTAGTTTAGTTAATAATATAGTGTCTGTACCTGTGTGACGGTTTTCTCACAATTTTTATGACTGTTGTCTCAGATTTTTCCCAGGTTGCAATGCGGCCGAGACATGACTCACTAGTCAGCTGATGACAGGGAGCCTGTCTGCTTCAACGGGTGAAGGGATCGCTTGGTGGGAGAGAGATCAATCTGCAACTAATGCCACAGCTGTAGGCACCATCACTGAAAACCACATGTCTTTTGAATGGATGCAGCTCATTTATGTTTTAATGGGTGGGGTGGCTGATGTGTGGGAGGGAGGACAATGGAATTATGGGATTTGTAGTAAAAAAAAAAAGAAAAACACACAGAAAATACCAGTTCACACAAAAGCTAGCCACAGTGTTCTGGTAATCTCACAACATAGCCATTTGGCCCCAAGACAAGTGCAGATCCTTCCTAAGCATGTCCATTACTGCCTGCCAGGTATGCACTAAAATCTTTAGTTATCCTTATGGTGGATAACCTCTTTAAATTCTCTCAGCACCCATATTAACTGGAAGTACTCAAAAATGCTGTTAAATGTAGTTCCACAGAAGTTTTTGATGCAGAAGTGGATCTTGCAGGAATGATAAGTATAAGACGATGTTCACATGGAGGAATTTCCAAGCGGAATCAGTCTGAAAAATTCTGTTTGGAAATTCTGTTGCAGCAGGGTCCCATTGTTTTTATGGGATTCTGCTGTACAGTGCACACAGCATAGTTTGTACAGCACGTTTCTGCAACAAATTTCAATTCAGGTGTCTGCCAAAAGAATGACCATGTTCATACTTACATCCGCTGTCATCTATTGAGACTGCGCATTTCCGAGTTTCCCAAGCACTGGCAAGAAATGAACATTTGCAGACTGTCCGCTGTGTTTTCTGGATAGACATTCCACCAAATTTCTTCCTTTGATGATATTTATCATTCCTTCTAAACCCACATCCAGCTTTAGCGCAAAAAAATAAAAAAATAAAAATCTAAATAAAAAACTGATAAAAATAAAAAAATAAAACACTGCAGATACGCGTAAAAGCCCCATTACATGGGAAGATTAAACGACACAAAAAGGTGAAAATGATTGTCCCATTAAAAAAAAAAAAGCCCAGTGCTCACCCACCAAACTAGCAAATACAGCAACTATGGACACACAAAAAAAAATGTTTTTTTACAGTAGGTCTCCCCATGTAAATAGTGGATGAGCTGCAGGAATGACCAAGAGATTAGATTATTCATGCAGACATTTATTCCTAATAATTGATTTGTCTAAAAAGGTGGCATTTTCCCCCAAAAATGCTGTTTTGAAATGATCTTAAATAAATGATAACAAAAAATGTTCTCTTTTTAAACAGTAACACTCAGCAGCTATCTTATGGCCATTATTAAATGTTTTTTTTGTTAATAGTTTGTGACTATCTTTCGGATGGAGCTACATTTTAAGAGCTCCATACATGTTTTAGTGTTTTCAATGCCACAATGACAGCATTTTCTTGTGATCATATCAATCAATACGACTTTATTGCAGTGTATTAAGCCTATCAGTGTAAGGCTGGGTTCACACCACGTTTTTGGAATACAGTTCCCCTATACGTTTTCAATTTGAAAACCTTATGGAACCGTATAGAAAACCGTATGCATTGACTCTCCATTGGTTTTGTAAGTTTTTTTTCCCGTACCCAAAACCATAGCCCACCGTGATGAGTGAAAAGCCGCATTGAAACATTGGAGTCAGTGAGAACCGTACAAAACCGTATGTGCATACGGTTTATGACTGATTAAAATTCAAAGAAAAAAAAAGTGCAAATAAGTGAAACTTTATTCATAATGGAGTGAAAAGTTGAAAATGTATACTTTTTTTGTATGTTTTTTTTAAACGGATGCAACCGGACATTTTTCAAACCATATATGGATAAAAATTTGCACACGTTTTGATACAGTTTAGTCAGGTTTTGAGGAATTCGTTTTTCAAAAACCTGATACGGGAACTGTATTGAAAAAACGTGGTGTGAACCCACAGAAAAAGGTTTATATAGTATTAGTCCTGTACATGCCGCATAGCACGGGGCCTGAATATATGGCAGTGTACATTAGTCAACATATATAAAATATAAACCTACAAAAGACACCCTGTTAAATAGAAACAATTAGGGTATGTTCACACACAGCAGACTAGTTGCAAAAATCAGTTCTTTACACTAGAATACCGATATTTCAGCAGCTCGTGCAGTTTTTTCCTAGTAGTCTGGCATGAAAGTATGTGTCATACTATCTTATTTTTCCACGCCAGATTAGGATAATCAGCTTTTCCTGACCACTGAATGTCATATTAACCTAATTTAATTATACAACATGTTTGTTTCAACCTCCCGGTAAAGAAACGCGTCAGAAAAGTATCAGTGAACACTACCATGTACAAGCAGCCATCATACAGTAATGCGCTCATTTCACATCCCTCTGCCTCAGTTAAAGCTGTGTTAAATGGGCCAATGATCAGCCAAACAAATGCGTCCACTGTCATCAGCCCATGTAAATATCCCAGTGATCAGCCAACAATTCAGCAAAAGCTCTGATTGGCCATCAGTTTTCCTGTCAATTATCCAAATAAATGACTAACCCTGTAATAAATGGACAGAATGTGGTGGGGTGGTTACATTTGGCCTCCATGACACACAGGCAATAGCTGCAGGGACAGAAAATACACACATTTTTTACCAATGTATATTACAAATATACATATGTTATCTACATTATATAAAAAGTTTTTGAATCTGACAGTGCTGATTTAAAAATGAGGGAAAAGAAAAAAAAATCTTAGTCCTTAAAACCAAAATAGCATAATCCTCAAAGAGTATTACAAAAATGTTATCATTGCTCTAGCAGTTTGTTAACTCATTTGAGACCAAACAACTTCTACAGAGTTTCAGTACAGTAATAAAAACAGTGTCCATAGTCTACTATTAGAACTGGAGGCGCCAATCACAGCACAGGGGGCAGAGACACGGAAGGAGGTGTGTGTATGCCAATTAGAATCCCTTTTTCTTGCCACATTCTCTCTCTACACTATAAAGTTATGGTTCGTCCCACTATAAGCGGAGCAGAACAATTAAACAATATATCGGAGAAAATCATTACCTCTTTCCATTCAAAATGTTTACGCTAGGTGGCGCCTCCAGCACAGGCTTTTTGTACAGTAATCATTGGCAAATTTCATTTTAGTACTAAAAAGATTCACATAACAGAACTAAATTAAGTCAAAGTGGTGAGAAGTGTAGGAGTTGATAGATAAAGTGGTCCTGAACTCTTAGCAAAATTTACAACTAAAAATACCCTTGTTTTCAACTATGCTAAAGTCATTACAGACCAGTGAGTCATGGCACAGAATTCCTCATCATTTTTTTTCCTTAATCAAAAAAGGGAGACAAAAAAAAATAAAAAAAAATAAATAAAAACTCATGAGGTCCTGAAGACAACCATTGCCACACAGTATCTAAGTGTATATGGACGTCACAGAACAAGGTTCCCCCCTATTTGGGACTCCCATGGCTTTAGGTCATTCTTCATTTAATAAATTAGAATGGGGAAAAGTGGGTCACATATTCACAGGTATCAGTGAGGTTTAACGTTTACATGTACTAAATGAGATGTTGTTACTTAAGACCGTGCAAAACATATGGATTTGTGTGTCTTTTATTTCGTATGTTTGGCACTTTTTTTGGCGCATTCTCTCCACTGTCATTTTGTAAACTTGCTAGGATTTTGACATCCCTGTGTATGATTTTTGCAGTGGTCAGTAATTTATCATTTATCATAATTTATCACAGCCAACAATATTCTGACATGAAAAACACACATACCAAAAAGGTAAAATATGGTATGCGCCAAAGTTAATAAAGGACATGCGCCAAATGATAATTTAGCGCACTTTCGTAAAAACTAAACTAAAACAAAAAAAGGTAAAAAGAAACTGACAACAGGTAAAAATTATAAATACCCCCCATAATCTTTTAATGTATCCCCGAATATAACTCTGAAGATCAGGCATGAAGAGATATACTTCACAATGGACAGTCGGGTTGCCAAGGCAACCATACAATGTCCAGTGGGTTTCATGCCTCTACAAACCTACAGCCAAACATGGCGGTGCATCTCTCCATGCCAGCTATGAAGATCAAGTGGGAGAAAAATATTGGAGGGACAATAATGCTGTAAAAGGTGCCCAAACATATTACATGAATGTTTGCTGAACAAAATATGTACATGGGTGTTTCCAGATGCTCTCCAATTGCAGATGTCTAAGGAAAGAAGGTTCGGGCTGTTCTCCACACTGAGAACACATGCACACTAAGCCACACCTGGCGTACCTGTGGGGGTCCAAAAGAACAAAGGCGCTTTGAAGACAACATATATCTATGGGGAATGGTCACTACTAATGTAGTGATCAGTATTCTTTGATCTTTTAAGCCCTCACCTATAAAATATACAAGCAGAATTTTAAAAAAATTCTAAAAACTATAAGGAATTTTTTTGGGGAAATCTGTAAAACTGAAATAAAAAGTACCATTGTAAGTTTTCAAACTATTCTATCTATTCTATTCACAGACCTCCCTTAAAAGTGCCTCTTGTTTACCACCAAATCAAAGACACCTTGAGAAAGCCCAGATGTTACTTTTCAGTGACAAAACACAATCCGACCCATGATGTCCAGGCCAAAGCATCTGTCTTCCCCGCTGCAGGTCCTCTGACATCAGAAGTTTGTACTTTAGGGATGGGGCTAAATGTGAATGAACAATTTGCAGTATGTTAGAGTCTTAAAGTGGCCGGGGAGGGGCATTTTCCTTTCCTGCTGTTAAAAATGAATTGTTCTTCCAGCTGTTTCAACCAAAAACTGATGTAAATAAAACAAGCACAACAGTTGTTCAAAAATCATTATCCATGAAAGAAAGGAATAATTCTTCAAAGAGAGGGGGAGAGAGCATATACATGCCCCAACAACGTAAAATTTACAGCTACGAACTGCAGCAGCTGCGGGTATCAAATTCTTTTATAAAAACAGCATATGAAAATATTGTAAGTAGTGGAGCGGCAGAGTCGTTCTGCAAGAATATAGTTACTAAAGTGTAGGAAGAATGAGGGGTATCCACAAATGTGCATGTTAACTGACAAGACAAGGGTATGCTGCACATGATGTAACTTTACTACTCAGACAGAGCTAAAAAACACACAAAGATTAAGCACCCACTCTGACTAGGTGGCCTTGACGTGGCGAGTGGGCTTGTACTTTTTGATCAAAATGTATACTAACAACCTGTTTTTACATTTTGATCTACTTGCTTCTCAGCAGAATTTCAAAAACTAATTGTGGATGTGCAGCTATGTTTCCATTTCTCTATTTTTGTTTCACACACAAGGATTAATATGATCAGGCAGATTGTTAAAAAGGAAAAATCCTCCCATAATAGAGTAATGTTTCAGATAACATTCCCCAAAGATAAATGACAATGGGTCTTTCACCTTTTTAAGAAATTGAGAGATTCTGGAAATTGATTGAATGACAATTTACAAACTGAAATTACAAACTCTAATTTAGGTTAGAAGTTTGACCAAAATTTGAGTGTGCAAACATATCCTAAACCATCCAATGACCGGTTACATAAATAAATAAAATTAAAATTAATTCTTATCAAATAGTCAAGGACATATTCCTGCATACTACGGTTTTAGGTCCGGTCCAAAACCGCATACGGCTCAAAACTGAGCCGACCGGAGTCACCGTTTGACTCCGGTCGGAACATTAAAGTAAATGGAGTAACGGGCTGATCCGGCCGGGGTATGGGAGTGCCCAGTTTGCCCCTCCCCGCGCCGGATCCGGCACCCGTATGTACAAAACGTGGTGTGAATGCACCCTTACAAAGGGTTAATTTCCCTCTGCTCAGAGTTATGGACCAGCTGCTGTTTAACTTCCTTAATGGAAAGGGGGAGTTCTCTTTACATTGTATGTCTATTTATTCGGGGTTTCATTACTGTTTTGTATGCCTTGATAAAGGGTCCTCCCAAAACGCGTTGGTGTTTACATGCTATTTTATTCTTTCTCCCCCTTTTTGTAATGATTTTAAGAAAATTAAAATACAGCTTGCATTTTTTACAGTATCCTGACTGGAAACTGAATTGCTGGTTCCCTCCCCTCATATATAACCATTGTTAACTTTAAAATAGGAAAATAGAACCTTAATACGATGCAACACAAAAAAAAAAAAAAAATTATGTTTTAAAAAACATAGGAATTACAATTTTTTTCATTTGGTGCCATTAGTTTAGGGTAATTTCGACAAGGTTAGCGATACAAAGATATATATATATATATATGTGTGTGTGACAGAGTAGCAGTACATAAACCAACACATACATTTTACCACAGTAAATCCTGTAGTATATATATGTATAGGGAGGGGTGCATGTTGCATAACCAACACAGTTAACAACCCTCCGTGCTTTACCGCTCTTTCAGGATACTTTTAATATAATGTACAGCCAGATCATAAGAATGGAATTCTATCCTTTTTAGCACTTGCTTTTTTTCTGGGCCAGCTTTGTCCTTCAACTATTTGTCAATGTGAAATTATCTAATATTTGAATATCTACATGAAAGCGGAGTAGGTCTATTTCAGAAGTATATTGGAGGGTCACTGTAAAATTTATTATTAAAAAACATAGCAAAGACCAGGAGAGTCAAGTCACAGTTGTCCTATTTACTAAAACAATATGATATATCTGCTAAATAGAATATTACAACAAATGCTGAACTACAAAGGCAATGGCTGCCTCATGTGATGTTTTTGGAGCTTTTTTTGCCACAAAACACAAGAAAGGAGAAGCTGGGCTCCAGGATTCATTCTTTTCTTTAGGATTAGAGATGAGCGAAGTTACAGTGATTCAATTAGTCACAAACCTCGCGGCTCAGCGTTTGCTGACTTTTGCCTGCATTCAGCTTTCAGGTGCTCCAGTGGAAAAGGTGGATACAGTAGTAGGGAAGAGTCTTCTAGGAATGTATCCACATTTTCCAGCCCACCGGAGCACCTGAACTAATTTATGCAGGAAAAGTCATCAACTGCCGAGGAGAGACAGAGACAGACAGACAGGCAGAGAGGCAGACAGGCAGAGAGGCAGACAGGCAGAGAGGCAGACAGGCAGAGAGGCAGACAGGCAGAGAGGCAGACAGGCAGAGAGGCAGAGAGGCAGAGAGGCAGAGAGGCAGAGAGGCAGAGAGGCAGACAGGCAGAGAGGCAGACAGGCAGAGAGGCAGACAGGCAGAGAGACAGACAGGCAGAGAGGCAGACAGGCAGAGAGACAGACAGGCAGAGAGACAGACAGGCAGAGAGACAGACAGGCAGAGAGACAGACAGGCAGAGAGACAGACAGGCAGAGAGACAGACAGGCAGAGAGACAGACAGGCAGAGAGACAGACAGGCAGAGAGACAGACAGGCAGAGAGACAGACAGGCAGAGAGACAGACAGGCAGAGAGACAGACAGGCAGAGAGACAGACAGGCAGAGAGACAGACAGGCAGAGAGACAGACAGGCAGAGAGACAGACAGGCAGAGAGACAGACGCTTCCTAAAGGGCCCCATTACACTACACAAGCATCATGTGGGGAGGGCCGCATGAACATTTGCTGGTTCACCGGTACAGTCCTTTGCCACCATCAGTCATGCATGCCCTATTACACATTGAGTTAATACATCTGAGGGACAATTTTTTAAAATGTATTTATTATTTTTCTATATACAAAAAAAAAAAAACTACAGACTCCGATGGGATTTTTTTTTTTTTTTTTTTTTATGAACTGGTGCCAGAAAGTTAAACAGATTTGTAAATTACTTCTATTAAAAAGTCTTAATCATTCCAGTACTTATCAGCTGCTGTATAGTACAGAGGAAGTTGAGTGGTTTTCTGTCTGACCACACTGCTCTCTGCTGACACCTCTGTCCATGTTAGGAACTGTCCAAAGCAGGAGAGGTTTGCTATGGGGATTTGTTCATACTCTGGACAATTCCTGACATGGACAAAGATGGCAGCAGAGCAGTGTGGTCAGACAAAAAAGAACAACTCCAATTTCTCTGTAGTATACATCAGCTGATAAGTACTGGAAGGATTATGTTGATTTGAAAAAAAAAAAAAATTTATATTTATATATATATATATATATATATATATATATATATATATATATATATATAATGTTTTCCACTGAAGCACCCCTTTAATGTCATGTGTAGTCCTCCCGCACATGCACTGTCAAAGTACATTACAGTCCTGTGCGTCTCACAGGACGAGCATCAGTGACTTAAGTGAGAAGTGACATTGTGACCATACTCTGGGCCCGCTACTGACTGTTTGGACCAGTTAAAGCTTTTTTTTCACGCATATAAAGCACCCTTTAGTCCCACTAAAGGTATGACTGGATTTTATATGTAAAGCCCTATTGCAATGTGTGGACGGCTTTACATATTTTCTACACGGCATATGCACTTTAAGTACTGCACTTGTGCACTACTTCCCAGCCCTAGAAATACACTATATCTTAGTGTTACTGCTGTCCTTTATGCCATATGGAACAGCTTCTGGCCTATTCCTCTAACCCTCCCCCAACCCCTCACAAGAAGCAGCTTTCCCCTCACACCTCTTTCTGGACAAAGCTGATGAATGCAAGTGGATGGAGTTTACTTCTAGCCCCAGCAAGGAATTCATTTGTTATATATCCTCTTCTAATCTGGTCATTATGCACAAATGTAAAAAAACCATCACTGGTTACTTGCACTATAGAAATTCTAGGAGTGGCAGGCAGCAGAAAAAGGCAGATGCAACTCTATAACATTAAAGTTTAATGTGGAAAACTATACATTTATTGTATGGGAGACTGCACACGCAGAACTACCCATCTGACTTCAGGGTCTGTCATGCATAGAATATGTATAAGTACATCTGCATTTACAAAGCATGGTGCAAAATAAATACTAGAACCTGTCTGATAAAAACAGAAAGAAAAAAAAAAAAAAACAGCAAATTTAATGTACTTTGTCACAGTTCGTAGATAGCCAGCACGGCACTACTTCCCTATTTGAGTGTAGAACAATGATGAAATGGCAGACTTGGACTAGGAATGCTGGAGGTGGTGCTCTGATTGACAATAGTACATGAAAACATTTCAAAGAAGCAAGAAAATAATCGGCAACTCACCGCAACCAGCTGAATAAATCTTCTTTTATTTCATACTCACAAATATGTTACATGGGAAGAGGGTAGTGGGGGGGGGGGGGGGACACAGGATGGCGACCAAGCTCCGTTTCGCACGGTGATCGTGCTTCCTCCGGCCATGGCCGGAGGAAGCACGATCACCGTGCGAAACGGAGCTTGGTCGCCATCCTGTGTCCCCCCCACTACCCTCTTCCCATGTAACATATTTGTGAGTATGAAATAAAAGAAGATTTATTCAGCTGGTTGCGGTGAGTTGCCGATTATTTTCCTGCTTCTTTATAAACGTTTTAATGTACTTTGTATTCATCATTCACATTCATGCAGTGAATTTTCTAAATTTTACAAAAAATAAAAATAAAAAAAATCTTGCACGTGAATCAAAAGTTCCGTTTGTGTGGTAAGGAACGAAAAAAATTAAAAAATAAATAAAAAAGTTAAAGGAAAATCTATATTTACACCAAGCATGTGTTTCAGAAGCCAAGTTTGGTGTAAACCAACAAGAACAGCCAATAATGAGAGAGATGAAGAGATAGGATCCCTCTGCTGTTATTCTGGCCAGAAGCCATGTGTGTACGGAACACGAGCACACAAGTTTATGGTCACCGGGGGTTTTCAAAACTCCCACCTTGACAGAATAATGCTGCCTTCCCTAACAGATAAAAAAAAAGAAAGAAAGAAAAAAAAAAAAAAAAAGTCATTTCCCTTCTGCCAGGTTCAGGGATTGAATTGCATTTGGCTAAAAGACCAGCATCGCTGCATAAACACTTGAGTGCGGGGAGGGGAAAAGAAACTGATGTGCTGCCAGCAGTTGCTTTATTTTGTTTAACTTAATGTGACCAATAGCTTTTAAATAGCGTCGGAAAGTTCTGAATTGTGCTACAAGCCGTACAATTTTTTTTTTTTTTTTTTTTTTTTTTTTTTTTTTTAACATCTCTAGAGCAAGGATGGCAGCTGAAGATTCTTTAGCCCATGTGCAGGAATAGTGAACACTAGTGATGTCAGTGCTTCCGGAGAGGGTGGATGACCAAGATTGTAGGTCAACTTATGCCAGGAACTTTGATCAGGGAGTTACTCATACACATCAAATGAGTCAGATCTGTATAAGCATATCTTCAGGCAGAAATAACCCATTCATTACCAGCACTTTTGTAATAGAACTATAGGTTAGGCACAGGGTGTGCATAGAATGTGATCGCACCTATCAGATGTGAAATTCTGTGGTAAAAACCCAAATTTGGAAGCCAATCTATACCACAATCTGCACACAAATAAATGAGTCCTGCACTGATACACTGTGGTTCCTATTCTCCTGTACCACAGAATTTTACATAGGTGTAAATCTACCCTGCCGCATCAGAGAACATTTCGAGACACCCCATTAATGCTGTGCTACTAGTAATTGGGGCATCTTATAGTGTATTAGAAAGCTGAAACATTCCCTTTAAAATGTTATTGTTGGCTCCATATCAGGTACAGAGCTGCAAACACTGGCGGGTTGTTATTAGGGAGAAAAAGTTACCAAACCTTTATCATGAGGGACGGCAGTTTCCACAGTCATGAAATTGCTTCATTCCTTTATAGATAAAGTGTCAGAGGCTGCACTAGCATGCCTCCTCACTCCCCCTCCCTGCATGACTGATGGGTAACAGGGCTTCTGAGCTGGAAGCCGAGCCCTGTACATCAATGTCTGCAGCTCCATACCTGGAATTTCCTTTAAAATGCACACGGCAGAGTAGTTTTGCCCATGTGCAAAGAGCATAGATGTGCACACAGTCTAAATGACTCCTTAGTACACTGCTGTACAGGCTCAGTACAGAGGTACAATCAATGCCCCCTGGACCCAATGGCAGCCTAAAAGAGGACTATAATAAGTTTATTAAACGTGCATGATCCCTTATTTAAAGTTCAGCCTGTATGATATTAACTATCCACTACAATTGCCTTAAGGGAAAGATCCACCCACCGCAAAAAGGAAGAAAAAAAAAAAAAAAGCACAGAAGTTGAGCTGTGGTGAGGATTTTAAATCCTACTTTAGTGGAGGAAAAAGAACACCCAAAAATATGCCACAGTTATACCCACATTGCATTTTTCTTGGTGGTTTTTTCCTCTCATAGAAGTCTAGAAGAGAAAAAAAAAAAAAAAAAGATGGCAAAATTCACAAAACATTTTTTTTAACAAAATGCAAAAAAACACTAGTGATAAGTGAAAAAATGCCAAGTGGGTTTGGTGTTTCATATTTCTATACTGACTCCCAGCTAACATCTCGTGTTATTTTTTTGCCCAAATTGTTACGTTTTTTGGGGGGGGTGCTTTAGCTGAAAAAATATATATAAGAGAAAACCCAACCTTAGACCATTTTCTGCAGACTGCTGGTACCTTTCCATGCCACAAATGACAGATGTCAACCTAAGAGATACCTATGGAAAGGTTGATCTACACTGCTTGGTTAGTTTGATGGTAAGTTGTTCATGACAAACTGATACGAATCCCAGCAACAAAAGCCCAGACTAGGCCTCTCAGATCAATCAGCAATTTGTCTTTTAACTCACTAGCTTATGACCAGCTAAACCATTTTCTTCTAACAGACCAGTCACAGCTGAAGCCACATACGCTTCCAATTGCACTGTTCATAGCATGTAAAAGTTTAGAAAAATAAAAAAAGTAGGTCCACTTGTGATAGTCTGGTAGGTATAATCTAGCTGACTAGGGTGCTTTTATGTCATTTACAAATCATGATACAGAATACAATGCTTGCCTTTCTATAGTGATACATTTAGTCACAAAGAACCCCTTCTTATATTTGGTTTGACCATAAAAAAAAAGAAATCATTGCCACACATTCTCTTCTCCAAATAAAAATCACATAACTGAATGTTTAAAAAAAAAAAAAAATTTCATAATAATAATAATAAATAATTGAGGCATTAAGAAAACACATACACACAAA
Source organism: Hyla sarda (assembly GCF_029499605.1). Lineage (NCBI taxonomy): Eukaryota > Metazoa > Chordata > Amphibia > Anura > Hylidae > Hyla > Hyla sarda. The sequence continues at coordinate 81,246,259 of NC_079193.1, read as the reverse complement.
ATATAATATAATATAATACAGTGACCCCCCCCGACCTACGATGGCCCCGACATATGATGAAATCGACATACGATGGCCTCTCAGAGGCCATCGCATGTCGATGTCAGCATCGACATACGATGCTTTTTTATGTCGGGGCCATCGCATTAAGTGCAATCCGGCAGCGCCAAATGCTTAAGCTGCTGCCGGATAGCAGCTTAATGTTCCCCGTGTGGTGCGGTAAGTATTACTTACCCCTCCACGATGCTCCGGGGTGCCCTCCGGGTCCAGCTCTGGTCTTCCAGTGTCTTCTCGGCCCTCTCCGATGATGTCAATACGCTGCTGCGCACGTCATCCAATAGGAACGGCGTACGCAGCGGCGTAATGACTTCGCTACGCAGGCCCAGTAAGGCCTTGCGGAAGACAGAAGAGGACCGGAGAAGACAGAAGAGGACCGGAGAAGACAGAAGAGGACCGGAGAAGACCAGGAGAGCCCAGCAGAGGCCCGGGATCACCATCGGGAGCAGCGGGGACACCATCTCGAGCGGCGGGGACAGGTGAGTACAGCTTCCTATACTTTACATTGCACGAAACCCTCAACATACGATGGATTCGACAAACGATGGCTCGTTTGGAACGAATTACCATCGTATGTTGAGGGACCACTGTAATATATATGTGTGTGTGTGTGTGTGTGTGTGTGTGTGTATATGTGTATATGTGTGTGTTGGTATGAGTAAGGCCCGGTGCCGCCAGCCGAAACACGTCACTTCCATGTCCATCTTGTGTTCTGTATGCAATACTTAATAAACCGCACCTTCTGCATTAGTCTGCACCGGATCTGCTTTTCTCTCTACACTCCAATCAAAGGTGTAAGTCCGCACCTGTCCGAATCAGTTGGTCTAGGCCGGGTGAGCTGACCTCCACTTCTCTCTTGCATACACACATACACACAACATTTACGGCCATGACTGTATATGTGGAACCCCTGAAATTTTTCTAGAAAATTAAGTCTCTCACAGAGAAGGATTGCAGTAACACATGTTTTGCTATACACATGTTTATTCCCTTTGTGGGAGATTTATCAAAACCTGTGCAGAGGAAAAGTTGGTGAGTTGCCCATAGCAACCAATCAGATCACTTTCATTTTTGAAAAGGCCTCTGCAAAATTAAAGAAATGCGATTGGTTGTTATGGGCAACTGGCCAACTTTTTCTCTGCACTGGTTTTGATAAATCTCCCCCTTTGTGTGTATTGGAACTAAACCAAAAAAGGGAGGAAAAATAAGCAAATTGGACATAATGTCACACCAAACTCCAAAAAATGGGCTGGACAAAATTATTGGCATCCTTAAGTTAATATTTGGTTGCACACCCTTTGGAAAAAAATAACTGAAATCAGTTGCTTTCTATAACCATCAATAGGCTTCTTACACCTCTCAGTCGGAATGTTGGACCACTCTTCCTTTGCAAACTGCTCCAGGTCTCTTATTGGAAGGGTGCCTTTTCCCCAACAGCAATTTTAAGATCTCTCCACAGGTGTTCAATGGGATTTAGATCTGGACTAATTGCTGTTCACTTCAGATCTCTCCAGAGCTTTGTTGCCTTCCATTTCTGGGTGCTTTTTGACGTATGTTTGGGGTCATTGTCCTGCTGGAAGACCCAAGATCTCAGACACAAACCCAGCTTTCTGAAACTGGGCTGTACAGTGCGACACAAAATCCATTGGTAATCCTCAGATTTCATGATGCTTTGTACACATTCAAGGCACCCAGTGCCAGAGGCAGCAAAACAACCCCAAAACATCATAGGAACCTCCACCATATTTCACTGTAGGTACAGTGTTCTTTTCTTTGTAGGCCTCATTCCATTTTCTGTAAACAGTAGAATGATGTGCTTTACCAAAAAGCTCGATCTTGGCCTCATCTGTCCACAAGACGTTTTCCCAGAAGGATTTTGCCTTACTCAAGTTCATTTTGGCAAAATGTAGTCTTGCTTTTTTTAAGGTCTCTGTGTCAGCAGTGGGGTCCTCCTGGGTTTCCTGCCATAGCATTTCATTAGATTTAAATGTCGACGGATAGTTTGCGCTGACACTGAGCCTGCAGGACAGCTTGAATATCTTTGGAACTTGTTTGGGGCTGCTTATCCACCATCCAGACTATCCTGGGTTGACACCTTTCATACATTTTTCTCTTACATCCATGCCCAGGGAGATTAGCTACAGTGCCATGGGTTGTAAACTTCTTGATAATGTTGCACACTGTGGACAAAGGCAAATCTAGATCTCTGGAGATGGACTTGTAACCTTTAGATTGTTGATATTTTTCCACAATTTTGGTTCTCAAGTCCTCAAACAGTTCTCTTCTCTTTCTGTTGTCCATGCTTAGTGTGGCACACACACACACACACAATGCAAATACTAAGTGAACTTCTCTCCTTTTTATCTGCTTTCAGGTGTGATTTTTATATTGCCCACACCTGTTACTTACCCCAGGTGAGTTTAAAGGAGCATCACATGCTTGAAACAATCTTATTTTTCCACAATTTTGAAAGGATGCCAATAATTTTGTCCAGCCCATTTTTGGAGTTTGGTGCGTTTTTCCCCCCTCCCTTTTATGGTTTAGTTCCAATACACAGGGAACATGTATAGCAAAACATGTGTTACTGCAATCCTTTTCTGTGAGAAATACTTCATTTTCTAGAAAAATTTCAGGGTGCCAAAATTTACAGCCATGACTATACACACACATATGCAAAGCAGCTCATCACACCACCTTCTCAGGTAGCGTGCCCTAGAAACTGCTTTAGCTCCAGTTGCGGAACCGATTGGGTTTTATGCAAAGCTAGAATTCTCCCCAGAAGGGAAGACGACCTATCTGTAGACAGCTATTTTGAGGTTGTTGCACCTCGTCCGTACAGAGCAGGGTGATCTGGCTTGGCTGATCACTCTGTTCTGCCAAGCCAGATCACCCTGCTCTGTACGGACGAGGGTCTAACAACCCGAAACAGCTGTCTACAGATGGGTCTTCTTCCCTTCTGGGGAGAATTCTGGCTTGGCATAAAACCCAATCAGTTTTTGAGACTCCGTAACTGGAGCTAAAGCTGATTCTAGAGTATACTACCTGAGAAGGTGGTGTGATGAGCTGCTTTGCATATTCCTTTACCCAGTAACCCGCGGAGTGCTAATGGCCTTTTTGAATTTCCGTACACCGGAAGCGGTGCCCCTTTCTGAGGAAAATGCTTCATTCATAAATATATTATAGATCTACACACACACACACACTTTTTATTAGTAGTTACCTTAAGTTAAAACTGTTACACTAAGCTGAATTGTTACTCATTTTTCAATCCCCAATATTTTGTTTACAGCCAGTGTTCTCAGGTAGGTGTGTCCTTCCACACTAGACAGCACTAGAGGAGATCTACTTTGTATAATTTGTTTCCCAGGGAAGCACTGTAAGGCTTATAAGATACCACACGAGTTAGGCGGTAATATGTATTTTTGGGAAAGCGCCAAAGTTTGATATACAGGAGTCTATAATTTGATGCAAAAGCTCTTTTTCATAGCCTATATTCTCCCCTGCAAACTGCCTTGTGTGTGCTTCCCTCACTATTTACAGCCTGCATGAGCTGCCCTCCAAGTATGTTCTACCAGCTGTCCAAACAGAGCTGCTGTGTACAACTCCCTCCCGCTTCCAGTTATCTCTAATACTAAAAGAGCAAAGGGGGAGATTTATCAAAACCTGTGCAGAGGAAAAGCTGTCAAGTTGCCCATAGCAACCAATCAGATCGCTTCTTTCATTTTTAACAAGGCCTCTACAAAATTAAAGAAGCCATCTGATTGGTTGCTATGGGCAACTTTTCCTTTGCACTAGATTTGATAAATCTCCCCCTTTGAGCCCAAAAGCAGCATGATAAATAGTAAAATCTTTAAAAAACAACTATTTAGAATGCACAATTTTGCATTCAAGAAAAAAAAATTATAAATATAGTTCAACTCGTAAGAGGAGTTTACACATACACCAGACCTATAAGTGATCTTACAAAAGGAGATTATCTGTTCTTTACACCCACATATTTTTTAAGATCGTACCAACTCATCTTCCGTGCCTTTTATGATCTTTCTAAACGGAAACCTGCTGTTTGTATGCTACAATGCGACACCTACAAGATTGGGCATATAAATATGCAAAACTCTTATGCCAAAGGATATTAAACTAGTACCATCAATAAGAAGACAGAACAAAATCTACCAGAAAAATATATATATATCATTTTATTGTAACTATGATAAAAATACAAAAAAAAAAAAAAACACAGGGGAAGATTTATAAAAATTTGGTGCAGAGGAAGAGTGGAGCAGTTGTCCACAGCAACCTGATTGCGTCTTTCATTTTTTAGAAGCCTTGTTAAAAAAAGAAGCAATCTCATTGGTTATTATGGGCAACTGCGCCACTCTTCCTCTACACTAGTTTTGATAAATATATCCCAAAGTTCATGGAGTGATGGGCAAAAACCACTGAAAAGAGAATACATGTCTATGAACATAGAATGCAATTATCCCTATACACCACAGATATGGCACTATGTCCATTTTATTTTACTATATAAATCAATATATGACTGCATATTCACATTTACCATCGTAGTATTCGACTGCAGTGGTTTTTTGCCATCAATCCATGTACTTTGTTTGCAGCCATAATCTGCATTTTTATCATGATTACAATAAAAAAAAAAAAAAAATTATGCTTTGTTATTTTATTCTTTGTCTTCTTATTAGTGGTACACACTACAAATGTGAAATGCAGGTTTTTTTTTTTAAACCACATTAGATCAGTTTTCTGCCAAATGAGACAAATCCACAGACATCAATTTAGATTTATACCGGACAGAAACTGGTCAGATCTCTGTTCATAGAAAGGCACCCTTAGCGACAAAAAGTGGACACATTTTATGTTACTCAATTTCTTCATAGCATTCATTTTAATCTCATGGACCAAAGTGGTCGGAGATTTCTACTTGCAACGACCGCAAACAGACAGATTGCCACTGCTGACAAAAGACACCCAAAAAAGCCTTCCAAAATTCAATGTATGCATGGACACTTGAGAGAGAAGCAGACCTACTTCTACAAAAGCACTTTAGGTGGGTTTTGCATGCAGTAAGAAACTCAAGAGTTAATCAAAAGCTAAAACATAAATACGGTATATAAAAGACAGAAGACATACATACCTCCCACTGTAGATGTGGTGGTATATTTCGGATTTGTAGCTTCCGACTCCTAAGCCAAAAGGAAAGAAGAAAATTAATGTTACATTAATGAACAAAAGTCGTTGCATAGACATGCAGACATCTTAAAAGTGACTTGTACTTCACAGATATTATATATTATGATTATATTATATATATAAAATACTAAGCGAGTTCTGACTGTCTATGAGCTAATGGATCGCATACAATTGCAGCGGAATTCCTATCATTCCTGGTCTTTGAAGTTGAAATCATTCAATTAGCTCACTTCATATCCATCCGGACCCCTTTCTCTAACCGCCCCCAATCCTCCTCCCCCCCCCCCCCCACCCATGTTTGGGGAGGGGAAAGGGTTTTGTCCGGCCCCTTCCCTACAAGTCATGCTTTCTTTTACAGGATAATCACTCTGGTGGGCTACAGAACTCAACAATGTAGATGACTCACGTCTGGTGCTTCTCTGGTTAAGGAGTCTGCAAAGAGACATTTCTTATGTAGAATTACAGCCAGACATTTGCGGTAGTGAAGTGCCTGCTGAACAGTGTGTTTAAAAGATGAACAAGCAAATGCCTGAAATGCCACATACTCCCTGGGATTCCCAAGAATGCACATGCAAAATATACATAGACAGTATTTTCACTCTCTATATTCCAGACTCAAAAGTTACAATATACTAGTAAATAGAAACTTCTTGACAATGTAAAATCTGTGCATATTCTACTAGTAATATGCAACTTCGGATAAGTAAATCCATTTCACACAGGTTTTGGGATGCTATTTGACTACTAAAATCACTGTACCAATCAGATTTTACCCATAAAAATGAAATTATGAATTTCAAGCCCCACAATGGTAAGGTGCTAAGCACTACAAAAAGTATTTTGGCACAAAAAAAGTTGAGGTTTCTAGTGGATATTTAGCATACTTCTCTATTACATTGGTTTTGGACTGAGTGTAATTTTGCGTGTATATTTTCTAATCTTTTATTCACAATTTTTTTTTTTTATTTCTCAAACATCTGTTTGCACCATGCTTTCAACAAAAGTCACTAGCTAGGCATTTGTGCATGCAGTGGTTATGAGTATCATGTGCATAAAAAAAAACAAAAAAATAAAAAAAAAAACACACAAATACAGTGCAAACCCACCAAAAATTCCCAAATCTACACCACCCTAAGCAGAGCTCTAGAAAAAAAAATGCTTTCTTACACATTTTTTATTTCACAGCCTTCTTTAGTGTACTTGCGCAAAAAAAAAAAAACACATTGTTCAAACTAAAATGTCCCTCAACTCAAAAAAATTCAATGCAAACAAAAAAAAAATATAAAAAAAAAAAACACACAACAACCCTTAAAGAAAAAAAAAACAAAAACAATAACTCAACTCAACTAAACTGCAAACTCAACTAAAAATATACAAACTCATCAACTAAAAATATGCAGTTCAGGTGAACATTGGTTGCATGTACAATGTAACTTATTGGAGAACCGTAATACCTAAAAAAGGGGTAACTACTGGTGGCATAAAGTTAAACAGATTTGTAAATTACTTTTTTAAATAAAGATCTTAAGCCTTCTGGTACTTATCAGCTCCTGTATAATACAGAGGAAGTTGTGTAGTTCTTCTCGGTCTGAACACAGTGCTCTCTGCTGACACCTCTGTCTGTCAGGAACTGTCCAGAGCAGGAGAGGTTTGCTATAGCGATATGCTCCTATTCTGGACAGTTCCTGAGACGGACAGAAGTGTCAGAAGAGAGCACTGTGGTCAGCCAAAAATAAAAAATAAAAAACAACTAGACAACCTGTAGTATATAGCGGCAGATAGGTAATGGAAGTATTAACATTGTTTATATAGAAGTCATTTACAAATCTGTTTAACTTTATGGCACTCGTTTTAAACAAAAAATAATAATTTCCACTGTATTCCTTCAACTGCTTCATATTAGTACAAATTAATAAGAACACAATTGTGTACAGCAGAGATAAAAAGCAATCTCCTGCTTAACAGTTTTGAGTGGGGTGGGAAAAAAAAAAAAGCAATCTGTAATGTGTCACAATTTTTTTTTTACAAAAATGTACAATATACTGTGAAGAAAAAATGTAAAGACAAAAAAAAAATGTATTTAAATAAAAATAAAAGGGAGGGTCCCAGTGTATTTTTTTGTTTATTCATTTAATTAATTTAATTTATATAAATTTTTGTATTCCATCTTTGTGAAATATTAGATCCCTACAGAAAGGACAACTTAAAGTGAATGTCTAGCCTAGAACAAATTATTTTGTTTAAACAGATTATAGCAGTTGTCTCCAAAATGTGGACCTTCACATGTTGCAAAACTACAACTCCCTGCATACTTTGGAGACCGCTGGTTTAGAGCCAAATACTGAAACTTTTTTTAGCCCACTATTCTGTTTCCGGAGCTGTTTTTATTAGTATTTAGCAATATGCTTTACATAAAGTCCCATGGGCCATAGACAACAATAGACAGGAGCTATCCTATTGACATGAATGGGAAAGGATACTAGGTGTGCACTGTGAGGGCTGTGTCATCTTTTGACATTTGTGTCATCTTTTACTGTATTTTTGTCTATAAGGGTAATAAGGAGACTGCTGGAAAGTGACTTGAGAGGTCAGCATTATTTTCCAATACAAAGAAAAAAACATCACCAAAAATATGGTTAACATAAAAACTTGATTTAAACAATAGGTAATTTCCTTACAACATTAGGTGTAAAAGGAAGGGCTGTCCTACACATGTACAGACTTTGTAGCAATATGCTACAAGAGCACAAAAACGCTTATTTTAAGAAAACTTTAAGGCTGGGTTCACACGAATGGAATCACGGGCTGTAATTGTGGCAGCCAGTGCAGACAATAATCTGCGGTAGGATCACATTGCCATCCCCATAGATGGCAATGCAATTCTGAGCAGATTGGCAAAAGAATGTTCATTCTTTGAGAGGGACAGACTCAGAAATGCACTGCCGTTTATGGGGACAGCAATGTGGTCCCAGCGCTGACTACTGTCTGCACTGCTCACCATCTGGATCTCCAGCCACAGAACACAAAATCTAAAATATTTTAAATCAGACATTAGTCTAACTATTTTTTAAAGAAACCCCTATGTAGCAATATAATTTTAAATTACCGTATATACTCAAGTATAAGCCGACCCGAAAATAAGCCGAGGCCCCTAATTTCACCCCAAAAACCCAGGAAAAGTTATTGACTCGACTATAAGCCTAGGGTGGGAAATACATCATCCCCCCATGTCATCATCCCCCCCTGTCATCATCCAGACCCCCGTCATTAACACCCCCTCATCATCACCGCCTGTCAATCCCTTCTCAGTTGTCTTCAACCTGCGGACCTCCAGATGTTTCAAAGCTATAACTCCCAGCATGCCCGGACAGCCGTTGGCTGTCCGGGCATGCTGGGAGTTGTAGTTTTGCAACATCTGGAGGTCCGCAGGTTGAAGACCACTGATAAGGGATTGACAGGTGGACAGGCCGGGACCATCCCCTCACAGCTAAAGCCAAAAACGTTTTTTTTGTTCACTCGTGTATAAGCCGAGGGGGGCGTTTTCAGCACGAAAAATCGTGCTGAAAAACTAGGCTTATACTCGAGTATATACGGTAAACCAATCTTAAAACATGAGCAATTAATACCTATTGACCGTTATCTATGAAATTATTGTACAAAAAAAAAAAATTTAATTTTTTTTATTTAGTTTTTTTGCACACACTTAAATCTACAAAATCAATATGTGTCATTCTTACCAACCACAATAATAATCCAGCAGTACCAACACAGAACAGAAGTGGTCACATAGCATTTACAAAAAAAAAGTAGTCAAGTTTATTTTTTTGGTTATTAGAAATTAAGGCTGCAGGTCTAACAGTCGCCTTTAGGATAGGTTTCCACAAAGGTTTTATTCTGGCGTTTTTTGGAAAATGGTCACTGCAGTTTTTGTACCAAAGCCAGAAGTGGATCTAGTAGAAAGAAAAAAGTATAAGTCTGTCTTTGATATTTACCATTCCATTTATATACACTTCTGGCTTTTACTCAAAAACTGCAGTGGCAGTTTTCCAAAAAACGCCAGAAAAAATAACCTGTGTGGAAACCTAGCCTAAGGGTACGTTCAGACGAGCGGATCCACAGCGAAGGACCCCTACCGCGTGCCTTTAGATGTGCCTGCTCGGAGCGGCACTACACCGATACGAGCAGACACACTGCTGCGATGTGCTAGTCGTCGTGCATGTGTAGTGTACTCGCACACATCAGGGGTCGCTCCCCGAGCTAAGCCGAGAGCAGCCGCGATGTGCGAGTATAATGCGCAAGCGCGCAGTGACTTGCACATCGCAGCGTGTCTGCTCATAGCGGTGCATTGCCGCTCCGAGCAGGCACATCTAAAGGTTAGAGTAAACCCTTTAAAGTGCTGCTTATCAGTCAGATCTGTATGTAATGGCTTCCGGAGGCATGTGAGTAAGTAGCATTCGTAAGAACAGTTATTGGCTGTCAGTCTAATAAAATATAACTGCAGTCAGCCTGTCCTCAGCCTAAAATGGCTGGCTACACATGCCAGTAGACTACATCTGATGATGAACAGGCATCAGCATTTTAAAAGGGGTACTCTGGTGGAAAAAATGTTTAAATGTATTTATTTCATTTATTTTAAAATCAAATTGTGTCAGAAATGTAAACAGATTTGTAAATTACTTCTATTAAAAAAATCTTAATCCTTCCAGTACCTATTTGCTGCTGTATACTACAGAGGAAATTATTTAATTTTGGTATTTCTTTTCTGTCACGACCACAGTACTCTCTGCTGAAACCTTTGTCCATGTCAGGAATGGTCCAGAGTAGGAGAAAATCCCCATAGCAAACATATGCTGCTCTGGACAGTTCCTAAAATGGACAAAGGTGTCAGCAGAGGGCACTGTGGTCGTGACAAAATAGAAATCCAAAAAGAAAATAAATTTCCTCTGTAGTATACAGCCGCTAATAAGTACTGGAAGGATTAGGGATTTTTTAATAGAAGTAATTTTCAAATCTGTAACTTTCTAGTACCAGTTGATAAATAAAAAAATTTAGAGTTTTCCCACCGGAGTGCCCTTTTCTCCACTCTCCTGTCACAAGGCTTAAAAAAAAAAAAAAGTTAAGAAATTTTAATATTCATCAGATGGGCGGGCATAGCACTGCGTATAGAGGAGCTCGGCAAGCCACTACGGAGAGGGTTGGACAGAATTATGTAAGTAACCCTCTCTTTTTAATGCTGTTCATCCGCACAATAACCCAGTGTATTGGGCTTAGTGCGGGTGAACATAACGTCAGTTTTATTTAATTTTTTATTTTTATTTTTTTCAGATTACTGTTTTATTAGTCTATAGTCATATTTAAACTGATATTTTAGTAATTTTTTCCATTTTAAAAGTATATAAGTTGATTGCTAAAAATTTGCATTGTCCAAATAAATAAATAAAAAAAATTTTTTTTTTTTTTTTGACAGGACAGAATAAGGCTCCTTTCACACTACACTGTTGTCCAGTTGTCTCAAACCCTGAGCCCTAATATATATATTTCTACAGACAAACTACAATCTGACACCTTGGGTATAGGTGTCTAATTAGGTAGCCCGGGTTTATTTGGTGGGGAGTCAGACAAGAGCCTCTTCAACTCTTCTATATTATAGATTTGTAAATTACTTCTATTAAAAAAATCTTAATCCTTCCAATAGTTATTAGCTTCTGAAGTTTAGTTGCTGTTTTCTGTCTAACTGCTTTCTGATGACTCACGTCCCGGGAGCTGTCCAGCTCTTATGGGGATATTCTCCCATCATGCACAGCTCCCGGGACGTGACATCATCATTGAGCAGTTAGACAGAAAACTTCAGAAGTTAATAACTATTGGAAGGATTAAGATTTTTTAATAGAAGTAATTTACAAATCTGTTTAACTTTCCGGAGCCAGTTGATAGATAAATATAAAGTTTTTGCCTGGAATACCCCTTTAAAACTAAAAAAAAATAAAAAAAATAAAAATAAAAAAGGATAAAGATATACACATTCCCTTTAATGGCAGCTAATTGAATAGGAGTAAACTAATATGGTACATCCACATGTTGTAGATTTTGGTGCAGATTCGGCAAATAAAAAAACTGCAGATTTATTGCTGTTTTTGACTATCATTGAAATGGATAAAAAAGTAAAAAAAAAATAATCTGCAATAGATCAAAATAAGGCAGGTTCACATGGCACTGAATTCTGAATGAATTTATAGCCAATACACTTCAATGGGATTCCGCTGTCTAATTCACACAGCAAAATTTCTGCTGCAGAATTTTTATTGAAGTGAATTGGCAGAATTCAGTGCAGAAATTCTGCTGTGTAAAACCGGATTAATGAAAAGCTGCAGCAAAAATGCTACATGTGGCCCTACCCACATAGTACACAAGCAGCAGATCCGAAAAACAGTTTGCTGCATAAACAGCCCCATTCAGACACGAACACACAGAGATTTAAGCAAGAATTAAGATGAATGAGCCAATCACAGAAATCTGTAAAACTAATCTACTGTGTGTGATCATTCCCTTAAGGCTACTTCACAAGCAATTTTTCAGAGTTTAAAAAGCTTTAAATAAAAAAAAAAAATACTAAAATTGTTTACAGACAACAACAACCAAAACAGTCACAAATAGGCTTAATCTGGTTTGTTAATGATGGCAAGATTGTACATATCCAACAGTACATGTCAAATTACCCATTTGATGCCAATGTATGCTAGGAGTGTACAACATAAATGTCCCCAAAAGTGTATGGGGCCCCTAAGTGTAAAAAGCTGCATCTGTGTAAGGATCATTTACAAGGTCATCATTCTTAACACTTTTTCTACAAGTTCACACTGGGTGTTTTGGTTACTTTTAAAACCTAGTGGTTGACCCCATATGTCTCACCTACTAGTTCTCCAAAATACAACAAAACCACCCTTCCATGGAGATTTATCAAGCTGTATTATGGCAACCATTCACGGATCAGCTTTAAATTTCTCATACTGCTCTGTTAAAATGAGAGCTGAGCGCTTACTGGTTGATGTGAGAAAAATAGAATCTTACTATAGACAGCTTAATAATTCTCCCAGTTTCACAGGAGTATTTCCATCTCCTAGTAACATAGAAAGGCTCGATTCACACCACGTTTTTGCAATACAGTTCCCCTATCAGGTTTTTGATAAACTAATTCCTCAAAACCCTACTATACAAAAACGTGTGTACAAATTTTAATCCGTATACGGTTTGAAAAATGATGTCCGGTTGCATCTGTTTGAGAAAAAAATAACGTCTATGTTTTTGAACTTTTCACTCCATTATGAATAAGGTTTCACTTTCAAATTCCAAGAAAAAAAACTGTGCCAAGGCAAAAACCGTATGGTTAAAACCGTACGCACATACGGTTCCAATTGACTCCCATGTAAAAAATAAATAAATAAAAAAGTATATATATGTTTCAATACTTTTTCACCCGGACCAAAAGAAAAAGAAAAATAAATATAAAAATAAAAAAACAGTGGTAGGCTACGGTTTTGGGTATGGGAAAAAAAACTGACAAAACCATACAGGATGCAAAATGGACACAAACGAACGCATCTTTTGGCATACGGTTTTCAATATGGTTCCACACGTTTTTCAAATTGATAACGTATACGGGAACTGTATTGCAAAAATGTGAAGTGAACCCAGCCTAACATAGTTCATAAGGTTGAAAAAAGACCAGAGTCCATCAAGTTCAACCTATAACCCTACTGAGTTGATCAAGAGGAAGGCAAAAAAAAAAAAAAAAAAAACTCATACTAGAGGTAAAAATTTCTTCCAGATTCCAAATATGACATCAGAATAGATCCCTGGATCAACATTCTGTCCCTATAAATCTAGTATCCATAACCTATAATGTTTTTACTCTCCAAAAATGTATCCAGACCCCTTTGGAACTCTCTTCCTGAGTTCACAATGACTACCTCCTCCAGAAGAGAGTTCCATATTCTCAGGGTAAAGAACCCCCATCTGTGCTGGTGTAGAAACCTTTTTTCCCCTCTAAATGTAGAGTATGCCCCCTTGTTATAGATACAGTCCTGGATATAAATAGATCCAGGGATAGATCTCTGTACGGTCCTCCGATATATTTATACAGTTATTAGATCTCCCCTAAGCTTTTTTCTTTTCTTCACTAAATAACCCCAATTTTGATAATCTTTCTGGGTACTGTAGTCCTCCCATTCCCCTTATTACCCTGGTTGCCCATCTTTGAACCCTCTCCAGCTCCACTATATATCTTTCTTGTACACTGGTGCCCAGTACTGTACACAGTATTCTGTGTGGTCTGACTAGTGATTTGTACATCAGTAGAATTATTTCGTTGTCATGGGCATCTATGCCCCTATTGATGCACCCCATGATTTTATTTGCCTTGGCCGCAGCTGCCTGACACTGGTTACTACAGCTAAATTTACTATTAACTAAGACTCCCAAGTCCTTTTCCATGTCAGTCGTCCCAAGAGTTCTCCCATTTAATCCATAATCCCAGCCCGGATTTTTCTTCCCCATGTGCATTACCTTACATTTATCAGTGTTCAACCTCATCAGCCACTTCTCAGCCCAAACCTCCAACCTATCCAGATCCATTTGTAACAGTGCACTGTCCTCTATAGTGTTTACCGCTTTACAGAGTTTAGTATCATCTGCAGATATTGATACTTTACTATTCAACCCCTCTACAAAGGTCATTCATGAATATATCAAAATAGGATCCAAGACTGACCCCTGTTGTACCCCACTAGTAACAGTCACCCAATCAGATTAAGTACCATTAATAACCACCCTCTGTTTCCTATCACTGAGCCATTTATTTAACCACTTGCACAAATTCTCCCCCAGCCCAATCCTTCTCATTTTATACGGCTTTGTATCAAAATTGTTTGGAAAAATCCATATATACACACACACACACACACACACACACACACACACACACACCATCCAGCGGTTCCCCCTGGTCCAGTCTGGAGCTCACCTCCTCATAACAGCTGATCAGGTTAGTTTGACAGGACCAATCCCTCATAAATCCATGCTGATATGGGTCATATATTTTTATCAATATATTCCAAAATAGCATCTCTTATAAAACAGTCGTACAATTTACATACAATGGGGATTAATCTAACAGGCCTATAATTTCTGGGGTCACCTTTTGACCCCTTTTTAATTATTGGCACCACATTTGCTATGCGCCAGTCCTGGGGAACAGACCCTGTCACTATAGAGTTAACCTTGTAGGACACATCCAGTACAATATTTTTGCAAATACATTTATTTAGCAAATTTGCCTCCTTCTCATTTCATCCTTTTGTTTCCTACGTTACAGACCGCCACTCCACTCTAGAAACAGTGGTCAGGCGTGGAGTAGTGGTCTTTGATCTAGGCAACAAGTGGTCAACAAGGACAGTAAAGGAGCAAGACTATCAGGAGAAGGAGGCAAATTTTCTAAAATAAGTTTGCTAAAATATTTAACTGGAAGTTTAACTACATTAGTGGAGATTGGAATACCTGATAAAGTCTTGAGCAAGTGAAGATTAACAGCTCCGTCTCCCAGGGACCAGCGAGTGATGGAGAATTATACAGATGCTAGTATTAAAACTGTAATTTTGTGTTGACAAATTCACTTACAAACTTGTATATTAGTTTAAGGTTACAAAGCCATAAACAAAAAACACTTCTAGTTAAAGCACTAAAAGCCCTATGGTGGGGGGGAAAAAAAAAAATAAATGATATTTTTATATTAATATATATACATACATATATATACACACTATATATATACACACACACTATATATATATACACACACACACACACACTATATATATATATATATATATATATATATATACACACACACACACTATATATATATATATATATATATACACACATATACATATATATATATATATATATACATACATACACACACACACCTAGACTGCTTACACACTAAACTCCATGTCACTGCTTCACAACTGGTTTAGTTAAGCTGAATGAATTCTATAGTGAATATTCTCAATGGAAAAAAAGAAAAACAAAGTACAAACGTCAATAACTTGCAAGAATGTGGTCACCAGGTGGCAGTGGTCTACTGCATTCTATGGAAGGCAGGCAACATGGCAAGCTTACGTCTTCCATTCATCCATTCTTTTCACAAAAGCACATTCAAACTGGTGGATTTAAGAAGAGTGTCTGGATAGCAGTAAAATGTTTGGGCACATTACTGGAGCATGGCCTTCCAAGTGCTGCAGAAATTTTCTAAAAGCTCACAAATTTGTAAGCCTTAATTTTCATGACCTACATTAATGTTTTGTTTGTCCTCATAATGGCTTAATAAAGTCTTAAAAACTTGGAAATTCTGCAAGTCATTTTTTCCTTTTGGCCAAAAAAAAAAAAGGTTAAATCTTTAGCCTATTTGACACGAAATTCAGACAAACTGCAACATAGTTTTTAATCTACACCAATTTTTGATACATGTCACCAGGCTTATGAAAAACGAGAAAAATACTAACATATTCATTCAATTGTACTTTGCAGCAGATTTTCAGTAGGGAAAATCCACAGTAGATCCACCATGTGTGCCCATGACCCAGTTTGTTAGCAGGTATGAATTGATTAAATATTTAAGCTGTGTTTTTCTGGCACCTGGTAATTGCATTACAAATGTATAATAAGTAGTAATTACAAAAAATCTGTCATTCATGAGCCGTGTATAAAGTTGTATATCTAATGTTTGACATTTCGTGTAAAACAGGACAAACACACACACAAACACTAGTGGGTTCACATGGTTGGTTTGTACCATTAAAAAGTAAAAAAAAAAAAAAAAACAACAACAAAAAGCAAATCAAAAACACAAAACTGATTAAATCTAGGTGGAAAAAAAGAATTTGTTTGTCTATTCCCACACAATGCTTTTCAAAAAAGTAGTGTTTAGATAATACAGCATTGTTTTCAGAACTAGGTGTGATCTTCTTATACCTCCCTCATTTAGTTCCACAAGCGAGAAATGTAAAAGCATGTGAAAATGATAGTTTGTACATGCAGAATCTCACTATTTTCTACATAGAACTTCCTAAAATAGTTCCTTGAAAGAAATGCTGCCTCCACTTACCACCTTCGAGCACACACACACAAAAAAATTCGAGATTTTTGCAAATAATTAGTATTTCATTCAACTGTGCTTAAATCTGCAAGATGCCTGTAATTTAAGAAGCAATAGACACCACTGAATGCATTTTTTTAAGCGAGGTGAAACAAAGAATTTTGGTCAGGGGTGTATTTTTTTTTTTTTTTTTTTTTTTTAAAGCCAAAACCAGAAGGGACCCAAATCACAGAAAAAGGTATTACAGGCAATTTTATTGCACTTTACATAGTATTTAGCTTTTCTGCAAACTGCCCCATTCATATCCCCAGCAGGAGATACGCTGCAATCCTGCAATAAAATCCGCCTATGTGAATGAGCCTTTAGGATACGTTCTCGTGTGCAATTTGCTGCAGATTTTCTTCTGCTTTATTTCCTACCCTTTAACATTAATGAGTAGGAAAATCAGCATCAAAAGACGCATGGGTGGAAAATCCACCTATGTTTTGTTTATTTATTTATTTAATTTATTTTTAAGTAACTCTTCTACAGCCTTCTGCTGTGCCCACTTTACAGGGAAATTCCTTAAAAGCAGCCCAATGAATCCAACCCCTACCTCTTGAACAAAACTTTAAACCAATTTATAACCAGGGTAAAGTGAAGCTTTGGTCAGGAGGGAAGATATTAGTCTCAAACCCTAAGGTTGAGATTTATCAAAACCTGTGTAGAGGAAGAGCGGTGCAGTTGCCCATAGCAACCAATCGAATTGCTGCTTTCATTCTTTAGAGGACTCTTTAAAAATAACTTTAAAAAATAAAAGAAGCAATCTGATTGGTTGCTATGGGCAACTGCACCACTCTTTTTACACAGGTTTAGATACATCTTCCACTAAGCCCCAAATGCTGCTTCTGAGGAGTCTACTGTGAACAGGACACAGCAGAAGGCTGTAGAAGAGAAATCGAACAAAACATGTATTCAATAATTATTGAGAAAATGTGTTGCTGCACGATTATAAGTAAGCAGCAGTAATAAAAAATTAAATAAAATATATATTTTATCTCCTTTAAATATATATTTTATCTCCTTTTGCAAGAATAAGGGTTTTCAAAAATAGTGTGCATTGTACTTCACCACTGCACATTATCACTGCAAAATGCACACCAAGTCAACCACGATAGTCTAAATGTTCAAGACCCTCACAGTAGTGCCAAAACTAGACTAGTAACATACTGGGGAAAAAAAATAAAAAATCCAGCATTTAGAAACTAGAAAAGCTGTTTCAAACTTAATTCCAATTTAGTTATTTAATTTATTTAAGAAGTGAAATAATTATCTCAAGAAATAAAAATGGCATGTGGCAAGTCATACAGGAAAAGGATTGCTTTACACCAGTGGCCGTCTTCTCTGCTGGTTGCTCCATAAGGTTTCATGTGCACACACAGCACATCATTTCCTCTGCTGAGATTGCCTCTCCATGCATTGCCACAGATTTCGATGTAGATTTCACTGTTTGAATAACAATGGCCAAAACCCATTGCAAATCTAAAAGAAACCTGGGAACAAAGCAAGATGCAGATTGGAAGACCTGCAGCACGCTTTTATATTCGTAAAGAGCTTGGCAGCTGTATGTGAATTAAGTTTGTATGCTGTATTGATGTGCGTAAAGGGGTACTCCAGTGGTGCCAGAAAGTTAAACAGATTTGTAAATGACTTCTATTAAAAAAAAATCTTAATCCTTCCAGTACTTATTAGTGGAGGAAATTTTATTTTTGGATTTCTTTTCTATCACAACCACAGTGCTCTCTGCTGACACCTGTGTCCATGTCAGGAACTGTCCAGAGCAGGAGAAAATCCCCATAGCAAACTTATGCTGCTCTGGACAGAGGTATCAGCAGAAAGCACTGTGGTTGTGACAGAAAAATCCAAAAATAAACTAATTTTCTCTGTAGTATACTGCCGCTAACAAGTACTTTACAAATCTGTTTAACTTTCTGGCACCAGTTGATGTAAAAAGGTTTCCACTGAGTTTAATACTATATTAGTTTGCAAAAATTTTGGAGTTGGGCAGTTTTTATTACAAATCTGCATGTTACTGCACTGTTATAAGTCTAAGGTAGTCTGAAAGACCATGTGGCTCAGGCTGCTATGCTTCACGTGTGTGTGTATGTGTATATTATATATATATATATATATATATATATATATATATATATATATATATATATATATTATGGGGCAATAAGAGGAAATCTCTTATGAACTGAGGCAGTAAATTACAAGAAACTATTCTTCCACAGAATCCTTGTGACATCTGATTACTCTACACAAATGTAGACAGGATTCATATATTATCCTCTCCATTTAATCACATGATTAATAAATTAAGCAACTAGAAAAACAAGGGGAGAAAGGGCAAAAAAGAAAAAAAATCCTATGTACATCATTAAGTTATTATACCCAAGAAAACATGCGAGAATTTAATATACAGTGAAATAATACTTATTAAGCAATCTGCCACAGAGACAATGGCAGGAGCACCCACTAACGTAGCGTATGGGCAATTTAATCATTATTAGTATGGCGCAGTTCACCTTTGGATTGTATAGCATAAAAAGGATGATGCACTGGCGTCATGAGAAAAAACAAAAAAACAAAAAAAAAAAACAGTTCTTTGGCATAGATTTGCCATGTACAAACTATAGTAACAATACATTTGTACACCACTTTTTGGTGTACCTTATACATGGCAATGCACGTTTACCCAAGTGAATCTTCCACACAAACTAATCTTACCTAAAAGACATTTAGCAACCTGACATACTGGTAATCATTACAAAATCCCACACATAGTAAGATACCTTCCTAAAAAGAAATGTACGATTTCCATGACACAAGGATTGAAGTTTTTTTTTTATTTTTTTTAATTTTTATTTTTTTTAAATCATTTTCTCTTTTTCAACCTTTGAGCCTATGAAGCAAAGTTTTAATACTGTGTAATAGGCTTTTTTTAGTATCTCTGTGCGCTGCTTTGTTTTGTTTTCATGCACAGGACCCACACCCAGAAGATCTGTAGTGCATTTTAATTTTTACTGTTGTCTCCCTTTCCAGCATGGCTATGCTGCAGTGGGTAGGAGGATAGCATTACATCATTAAAAGGATATTCGGGGCAAAAACATTTTATCCCCTATCCAAAGGGTAGGGGATAAGATGTCTGATTGTGGGGGGCCCGCTGCTGAGACTTGATCTCCCTGCAGCACCCGCATCACGCCCCCTCCCATAGACATGAATGGAGGGGGCGTGGCGTGATGTCACGTCCCCAGTCCCAGAAACCCGGAGGTTTCTGATACTGGAGATTCAGCACCTGCATAGAATGCGGGTGCTGCAGGGAGATCAAGTCTCAGCAGCGGGCCCCCCACAATCAGACATCTTATCCCCTATCCTTTGAATAGGGAATAAAATGTTTTTGCTCTGAATACCCCTTTAAGTCCCCTTCACACTTCTATCCACCCAAGCTACGCCCCCCTGGAGACCACGTGACTTAGGACATTATCTGTGGCCAGATGGAATACTGGGAATGGTCAGAGACAACAGTAAAATAAAAGCCTTTCACTACAGCACTTCTGTGTATGGGTCCAACGGATGAAAACAGGAGAAAGCAGCGCACAGAGGTAATCGGAGCATAATACACAGTATTATAACGTGGCGGCATGGTCCCACAGGCTGAAGAAAAAAAAAAATCCTGGAATACCCCCTTTAAAAAGGAATGTCACCATGTATTGTATACACTGCAGATTTATTTAACTATTTATAATGATTTACACAACAGAACATCCACAGCATATACAGTTTGTGAGAGCATACCTTATATCAATGTTTCATTAATACAATGTTAAATACAAAAAAAAAAAAAATGTTCAGACCCCAAATTTCCTATTACTAGACACCTTATGAGGTTTCTAGATGCACTGAACATTAACAAAACAGTGAATGTGGTTACTACATAGAAGGTATATTTCATCTGGCAACATGGAACCTGCGGTACTGCTACATATTCATTATTTAAGCTCAAATAAATGGTATGAGCATAAATTAATCTATGCCAAACAGTATAATATTTGGAGGGGGAATTGAATGATTTTATTTTAATTTTTGTAGGGGACAGGACACAAAATATTGTACTGTTCTTTACGGCTAGTTACTAAAACTCGAAAACACACCACAGTGCACAAGGGTGAAGGACACCACAGTGCACAAGGGTGAAGGACACCACAGTGCACAAGGGTGAAGGACACCACAGTGCACCAGGGTGAAGGACACCACAGTGCACCAGGGTGAAGGACACCACAGTGCACCAGGGTGAAGGACACCACAGTGCACCAGGGTGAAGGACACCACAGTGCACAAGGGTAAAGGACACCACAGTGCACAAGGGTAAAGGACACCACAGTGCACAAGGGTAAAGGACACCACAGTGCACAAGGGTAAAGGACACCACAGTGCACAAGGGTAAAGGACACCACAGTGCACAAGGGTAAAGGACACCACAGTGCACAAGGGTAAAGGACACCACAGTGCACAAGGGTAAAGGACACCACAGTGCACAAGGGTAAAGGACACCACAGTACACAAGGGTAAAGGACACCACAGTACACAAGGGTAAAGGACACCACAGTACACAAGGGTAAAGGACACCACAGTACACAAGGGTAAAGGACACCACAGTACACAAGGGTGTCCTTTGACTGTTCCTGAAAGCAATTCGTGATTCCCCCTTACCAGCGCTTCCTAATGTGAATGTAGACCGGAAGTGTATGCTGCATTCAGCCATTTTAGTATTATGGAGCCGAAACCTCTGATCTACTACTCATAGACAACAACTTCCCTTCATCTGCATGTATTTTAACCTTATGCATATAGCCTCAAGACTAGTCATGCCCCTGCACCTACTAAAGAGTCAGATACAAAAGGTTAAAAAACACAGCCCAAGGAAAGGCAGTTCACATGGACTCTAGGAGCTAGCAATGCAGAAGCCTTAATATATTAGTGTTTTTATATTTCATAGGCTGAAACCTTATGCTTAAAGAGTATGGCAATACATGCCATAGACTTCTTAAATAAAATATTCACATGCCAAAAATCATGAGACTGAAGAACTAGTAAGCTTTCAAAAGCTTGTAAAATTTATTTTTAAAATACATTACCATTGATGGGAATTTACTATGAAAAATTCTCTAAATTTACGCCGAAAATCAGGACACTTTTTGCACTGCACTATACGGTTTTTGCAAGGTGTCACAAAAA
This sequence comes from Hyla sarda, assembly GCF_029499605.1. NCBI lineage: Eukaryota > Metazoa > Chordata > Amphibia > Anura > Hylidae > Hyla > Hyla sarda. The sequence continues at coordinate 81,224,556 of NC_079193.1, read as the reverse complement.
GGAGGCATGGTTAAATAGTTCAGATTTATTTAAAAATAATGCTCTAAAGCAGCGCAAGATGTACTACAAGGAAGAGTGTCTAACATATCTAGGAAGTTGCGCCAATTCTATCACACAACGGGCGCCACTGTGATAAATTCTGTGCATCTTTGCCTCCCCTAGTTTAAAAGCTGTCTGGATTTATGACAGTAGATCAAACAGTAAGTCTGTTTTAGGATCAGTAATATTGTTTGAGTATATAGTGAGCTGTAGGATACCTGCCTTGAATAGCCTGATGCTCAGTCAATCATTCCGCAATGATGACTAGCCATGGAGAAAGCAAAACAAAGGATCAGGTAGATGGCGATTTTATTTTTAAAATCAAATTTGCCCATCTGACCAACAAAATGCCTCAGTACAACCACAGGCGCCTGCCATGATAATAGCATGTAAACAGTGATCAGAGAGAAACAGCAGCACTTTATATTACAACACCCTAAATCTAAAGATTGCTGCAATATTATAAAAATATATATATATATATATATTATATAGGCTTCTCTATAGCAAATTCACATATACACAAGTCCAGAATCAGGCCAGGAAGAAAAATATATATAGAAAAAGGATAGAATTCTGGGCCATAATGCTTATAAATGAACTAGAAGACATTTCTCCATCCATGGTAGAACTGTGTTCCCTAAATTCTCTAGTGGAAGCAAGTTATTCGCTGAGCATCCAGAATTCAGATTATGTTCATATGGCAGGATAAATTACAAATGGACCCATCTAACAAGTCCCCCCATAAAGGGCCCTCATTTCCTAATGCACACACTAACCAAAGGGAGACATGGTGCTGCAATGCAGCCTAGTTTTCTGCAGTGCAGACATTTAGTGTACATGCTTATATCAATAAACTGTTAAGTGCAGCCATGACTTGCCATGTGTGTGGGTCTAGATCAGTTACTGTATGTAACTATCCGCACTATAGGACCTGCAATGGAGATCCAAAACCCATCTAACCCATGCCACAAACCCTGGGATGGGATTTACCATGAACGGGTGATACATTCGATATAATCTGTGATTACAACACTAATTCAATTAAAGCAATTGTGATAACTGTGCAATGCACCAACACACGCCTTCAAATCCAAATCTGTATATAGAATTCTGATGAATTCCACATCGCCGCACAAATAATGACAAAGATTTCAGTAAACATTTGTCATCACCTGGTATTGTTAGAGACCGCAGTGCTACCCTGCCCTCCGTATAGTCCCTGCACTATTGCAGCTGAACCCTCTCCTTTCTCTCAGCTATACATTCAAGGCTCCTTATTTGTCAAACATGATGTTATTTCAAGCCTTAACAGCAAACCTTGCATCTTCTTTCTACTACATTCATTCTGGCTTGACAGCTTCCCGGTTATTCTACATAAGACGTGTAAGTGTAAAATTACACCACCAAAAAAGTGTTAGTGATACAGTCACACTCTGACCTACAACAGTCTCAGCATATTCTCAAAGAAGGGCTTTGTTTTTTCTTAATTTAAAAATAAACTTCTAAATAATCTGAAAAATCTAGTAGTGCTTTTGTGAGGGTGTTGGACACACAATATGTCATAACTGTACAAAAATAAAAGGACATCACGCAATACGTAATGACCTTCCTTCCCACCCCCGATCAGGCAGATTAGTCATTATCAGATAATGCATCACAAGGATACTCTTCGGAACAACTGCTTTCTTATCCTGTGCAACAAAGATCCCCCTAGACACTAGTAATGGCCAAGTATAATCCTCGCAGGCCCACGTTTGTACTACACAATCATGTGCATGTCAACTTCCTTTACATTAAGCATCAGGATGCAGAGTTTCCTCTTACACCCCCTCCCCCACCACCACCAGCTATATAATCCTGCCCATTTTGGAAGTGCAGCAGCTTACGTTGCCTTGGGAACGGTGGGGCCCAATTTATAAGATCAATGGTTTGGTAGGAATGGAAAATGGGGGGTTGCAAGACTAGTGGCAGAGTTATTACCACTCACTTTTCTGTGTTCTTCACCTCTAGCAACAACAGAGCAAAGAAAGATCACATAAGGCAACTGAATGACACAAATATTTTATATATAATTTACAAATACAAGTGACAAACATGTAAACAGAAAAAAATAGCTGAATAATTTTACAGTGTAACAGGCAAGCCTGTGTGTTCAGGAGACTGAACCTCGCATATTTCTCATGAATTTCAACATGGCTACGTATATGTTCTCAACAGCAATAGAGTGCACAAGGATGGCAATGTGTACACCCTCTATGAAAAATAATATTGAGAATGATTGTAAATCTTCTGTTTATAGGCAAGGCTTATGGTAACAGTTCACAGTAAAAACCTTGTTGGAGAAGTGTGGCAGAGAGAGGGGAAAGCCACAAATGATGTAGGAGCAAGCTACAAAACAGAAGTTCATTGTGTATTTTACATATGAGCCGTTTCTGTAGCATGAGACAATGGCATCTTGTAGACCTTAGCTCAACTTAGGTGACATTTTACAAGCCTGCAGTGAAGAGGGCAAAAAGCAAAATGTATGAAGTGGGGAAAAGAAAGTCACAATATATGTACTCCATAGACGTCCCATCACGTATAGGGATCAGACAGTCCAAGGGCATGTTCACAAAAAAATAATAAAAAACTGCGGTAAAGTTGATGGGGAAAATTATCTTTTTGCTTCAAAATCTACAAATTGAGCCATTTCAATAGCATTTTCTCCTATAACATATACCCTGTAGATTTCACACATGAAAATCCACAACATGTAAGCAGCCTGCTATAATATTTACTCTTTTCTTTCAATCACCGAACACCGCTTATATATTTATATTAGAGAGGCGCGAACTTACAGTAAATTCGATTCGCCAAACTTCTCGGCTCGGCAGTTGATGACTTTCTCTGCATAAATTAGTTCAGTTTTCAGGTGCTCCGGTGGGCTGGAAAAGGTGGATACAGTCCTAGGAGACTCTTTCCTAGGACTGTATCCACCTTTTCCAGCCCACCGGAGCACCGGAAAGCTGAACTAATTCACACAGGAAAAGTCATCAACTGCCGAGCCGAGAAGTTCATGACGAATCGAATTTACTGTAAGTTCGCTCATCTCTAAGAGAGATATATATATATATATATCTATATCTATATCTCTATATCTCTATATCTATATCTCTCTCTCCTCAGCTTTAGGTGCCAATTTTTATTTTTATTAATTTTTATTTTATTTTTTTTAACACCTAAAAATTTGCCCAGTACACGCTGCAGATTTCCCTTGCGTAAAATCTGCAGCGTGTACACTATGTGTAAACATACAGTCCATGTTTGTGGCCAGCAAAGAATACAAACTCAATTTCAGAAGCCTTTAAAAAGGTGTTCTAAAACGTACACTGTCCTGCAGATCAAGGAAATGGCAAGACGCAGCTTAGCGTGCCTTTACATGCTTTGATAATGCGTTCAATTTTACGTGTAAATACTACTTGGCTGCCTCATCTCTGCACCATGTAACCACCATTACAATTTTAAAATCACAAGAACCAAAAAGGTAACACAAGTAACCATGCATATAACATTCAAGACCAGTCACACAAATGAATGAAGAGTTCAATGATTGAACACTTTCTAAAGAGCCGATGTACAGAACACCAATTCTTGTGTTGGACTGGAGTCTTGACATTTGTAGCGTGCCCTTGTTGCCTATTCACCATAGAGTGAGGTTTGGTATGAGGACAAAGGCCTTAGAAAAAGGGGTCTTCTGCAGACTGCAATAAAGTAGACAGGCAGATGGGATATACAGAGAAAAGGATTAACTGTTTAGTGTAATAGTGCAAGCCTAGCACAATACGCCACATGAACTGTAGAATCTGAAGCAAAAAAATGCACAGCTGCTGAACCAGGTACTGTACACCATTGGTGAGAGCAGGATAATAATTGTATTTATAGATTAGATGATTATCTGTACATTATATACATCGTTTGACTCTTTGCATTTACCATCTAGAACAGTGGTCTCCAACCTGCGGACCTCCAGATGTTGCAAAACTACAACTCCCAGCATGCCCGGACAGCCAACGGCTGTCCGGGCATGCTGGGAGTTGTAGTTTTGCAACATCTGGAGGTCCGCAGGTTGGAGACCACTGATCTAGAAGAATAAAAGCTGCTGTTCCATCTTTTGGCTGGGGATTGGCTGACTGCAGTGTCCTTCAGAAGAACTGACAGGAACCCTAGGAAAATGTCTGCCCTGTTATGATCGCAAGTTTATCTAGAATCCTGATGCATTAAAACACATTCACTGAGAAACCGCATTCTGGTGCCACTTTCACTGTCAAATGTACTTTGTGGAAATAGTTTTCATAGTCTTAAGAAAACACTGCTTTTTATTTTATATTATTTTAGGAGAATGCCTTGTTACGTATTGTTCGCAGATTTTCTTTAATAACTTTATTGGGAAAAAAAAATATATAGATAAAAATCAAACTACATGTTAGGTACTTAATGTAAAAGCCTCAATAAAGGATTGGTCTCAAACAGAAACAGTTCTAGGAACTTTCCATAACTTAAAAAAAATTTAAAAACAGCACAATCGTGTACGAATGCAAGGATATGACGCTGTTGTAGGTCTAAATATAGCCTTACCAGTTGTCTCCTAACATCCAGCCATGTGCAAGCTGTTTTGCAGTAATGATTAAATTATCTCAGAGGCCCCATGCACATGGCAGATCCTGTAAGGCAGCACATGGAGACCATACAGTTTCCTAGTAAGGAGCCATATGGCCTCTGTGAGCCGCTGTATGTACGGAGTAGAGATGAGCGAACTTACAGTAAATTTGATTAGTCACGAACTTCTCGGCTCGGCAGTTGATGACTTTTCCTGCATAAATTAGTTCAGCTTTCGGGTGCTCCGGTGGGCTGGAAAAGGTGGATACAGTCCTAGGAGACTCTTTCCTAGGAATGTATCCACCTTTTCCAGCCCACCGGAGCACCTGAAGGCTGAACTAATTTACGCAGGAAAAGTTATCAACTGCCGAGCTGAGAAGTTCGTGACGAATCGAATTTACTGTATGTTTGCTCATCTCTAGTACGGAGCACTCCTCTCTCACAAACAATGCCTAGGGGAGAGTACCCCCATATATAAACAGATTTAATGGAGCATGCCACATATTTATATCAGAGGTGTATGAAAATCATGTGGATCAATCAGAGGTTCTGTATAGACACTGGATTATGGTTGCTTACAGCTCAGTTCTATGCGTTCATAAGTGGGCCAAGAGCATGAGGCCAAAGATACATATATCGCTCTAAATTACATTACACAACCCATAGGAATAACTTGATCTTCCATTTTTTTTTGCTTAAAGGGGTTCTCCGGTGCTTACACATCTTATGCCCTAATAGATTCAATGAAACTGCTGCAATTAAATCGAATTCTTCAGCAGCAAATCCACAGAAAATCAAACGGCTAAGACAATGTGAATTTAGGGAGCAGATACGGTAAGGTGGACCTATTAGCAAGATTTAAGGGTATAAAGTAAAGGGCATATCTGTTTAGGGTTTTTAAGCCTGAATCCATTCATACCTCTCAGTTAATTTGCAATTTCAGTACAGAGATATCAAAGTTTATAAAATGTAAACTAGGTTTTGAACCCCACTGGGTGTTTCCTTTATCTGCTGGAGACCAGCACAGTCCAGCTCCTTCACCAGTTAGGTAGGTAGAGGTGACCAGAGTGACTGACAGACACTACTCTGTACTGTAAACCAGAATTTTGCTGGGCAGAGCTCTAGCACCTGATGGGAACACACACCAGGCTCCAAAGCTTATCTTCTTTAACTTTCAAATCTCGACACTAGAGGGGTCGATTACATAATGAGAGATATTTACGATTTCCGGGTCAAGAGCCTTGTACAGCCATGACCATTTTATACCATAAAACCTGCTGACAAAAAAGTTACAGAAATCCAAATCTACTGAAAATTTTACATAGCAGCAAATTTATTGCACATTTTTTACTTTCCCATTGAGGTATGTGCAGCAGTTTTGTAATAAATCTGCATAAACCAACATGGAGTGAATTTGAAATCCACAACATAGGCCAATGTTTTCTGCAGAGTGCAAAAGTCTCATTCACATAGTTGGCACTGATATACTGTGGATATCCTGTACGCAAACCTGACATGTGAAAGTATCCTGAATTTGTGCATTTTTTTAATGCAAAGCTTGAATAAGCATGCATGAAAAGTCCAGCTCCCTTCGGTGTGTAAGCCTGTAACCTTCTCATCACAGTGGATTTCTAGACCTGGTCAAGGCTCCTAGTATACATCAAAACAATTTGAGTGCAGCAAGTTGAAGTTATCCAATTAGGCTTTAGTCACATAGGACATGCGGCATACATACAAGCAACTACACCACAGTGAGGAGACCAACATGTTTCAATTGCAATCCCACTATCTTAATCATGGTTTAACAAATACCCAGTGTAAGAACCCCTCTTGGGGCAACACATGGGGAGTTTTTGGGTTACATGGGTTTTCTAGTTTTAGATAAGGCCCACACCAAGCATGTGATGGCAACTCCTAATATTAGGTCTGTCTTAAATCATCATTTGTAAATGTCCGCTTTCAGATAATGCATTAATTAGTCAAGGGCTGAAAACCTGTATTACTAAAAGTTTGGCTACAATTGTATTACATTTCGATCATCTCAGGTCCTGATAGTTATGTATGCAACAATGTATAAGCCCAAGTATCCCTTCAGCCCTGAGTTAGGCTTTAAATGATGACCTACCAACTATAGATTTTTAAAATTAATTTTTTTTAAATCAGAAAAAAAAAAGAAAAAAACATTTTAGTATCTGGTTTTAATTTTTCAATAGTAGGTTTATTTGTTTTTGTTTCTAGAGATGATTTGTGTGTGTCTAGAGATGATTCATAGACCTTTTCGGGAAGGTGTTGTGCGCATACTCTGACCCGTGCAAAAAGTTTAACATATGAACTTCATTTACACAATGAGTACATTTCTCATCTTGAATTTAGTGGCACAATATTTATCTTCGAATATATATATATATATATATATATATATATATATATATATATATATATTATATATATATTATATATATTATATATATATATATATATATATATATATATATATATATGACTAAATCTCATTAACAAGGAGACTTATCAAAACCTATGCAACCAGATTGCTTCTTGTATTTTTCATAAGCAGCAATCTGATTGGTTGCTTTGGGCAACAGCTCAACTTTTCCTCTGTACACTCAATATAGCACCCTATGTTGACAGCCTTTGTACAAGCATGATGGAAGCTGTAATTTTGCAACGGCTGAAAGTTTACAGGTTTAGAGAACACGGAAATATCATCTGGGAGTAGATTTGGCATCTAAAAAACACCAGAACAACGATACCAAAAGACTTAATAAATGAACTTTGAACATAGTTGGCATATGGCGAAAAGCCTAGAGTTCATTGGCATCAACAAAATCAACTGTTACAGTAAATGTAGATGTTTAGGTTGCATTTACTGTAGCTATGTACAAACATTTTAATATTTTAAAATCCTCACAAAGTCGGACACAGATTGGTAAAGTCTTCTAATAGCTGCAGGATGTCTCTAAAAAAATTGTCAAGATCAAAATCTTTCTGAAAGTATGTCACTTGCTACTGGTTGTACAGGAAGCCTCACCAGCAGATTCAGTGGAGACACAGCGCTCAGTCATCAATAGGTCACCACTAGAGATGAGCGAACTTACAGTAAATTTGATTCGTCACGAACTTCTCGGCTCGGCAGTTGATGACTTTTCCTGCATAAATTAGTTCAGCTTTCTGGTGGGCTGGAAAAGGTGGATACAGTCCTAGGAAACTCTTTTCTAGGAATGTATCCACCTTTTCCAGCCCACCGGAGCACCTGAAGGCTGAACTAATTTACGCAGGATAAGTCATCAACTGCCGAGCCGAGAAGTTTGTGATGAATCAAATTTACTGTAAGTTCGCTCATCTCTAGTTAGCACCTGACTCCGCCTAATACATGGTTTACATGGGAGGGGGGCGCGTATAATGTGAACGGACCCTTTATGGCAGAGTTTCCCAAACAGAAAGCCTCCAGCTGTTGCTAAACTACTTCTTAGCTACCTTTGGCTGAGGTCTAGCAAAAGCTGGAGGCTCCCTGTTTAAAAAAGAACTCTGCCTTATGGACTTCATGTACTATCCAATTTTTTGTGTTTTCCTTTTATTCTTGTTTCAGATATGTGCATGAAGTGGGTTACGTAGTATTCGCTGGACTACCATGACCAGAATTTTTTTTTTTTTTTTTTTTTTTTTTTTTTATAAGAAAATAGTTAATGAAGACTGTAGGGGGGAGTTTTTTTTTTCCTTTATTTTTACGTGTGTTGTGTGTTTATAAGTTTACTTTGCAGGCTTAGTAGTAGAAGCTGTGTCAGACTGAATTAAAAAAAAAACAAAAAGGCATGCTAAAACGACATAATGTGAACAGTGCCTCACTTCACACCCCCATTCCTGTCTGTAGCTCCACTTCTAGAGACAGGGCTAGGCATGGGAGGTGGGAAAATGAACTTCTGCTCACTGGATACCCCTACCAAGAGTATAGCAGCGCTAGTCAACTTTTTCCTTGCTGAGCTAGTTAACTCTCTTCTTGCTGGGCCTACGCATAGCGCTCAGCAAGGAGTTACAGTAAACCAGTGATCTATATAGAGAGTCTTCTCTCCTGATATATAAGCAGGCAAGCAATGGTAGTCAATTCAGAAAAACACAAAAAAAAATTGTAAAAAAGTAAAACAAGACAAGGGAATGGGAGGGGGTGGGGAAATCCTATATAAATCAATAGTACAAAATACACACCAGCTATAAGCTGAATCCTCAGCCTTGTCCAAAATTTTATATACAGATATAATGAAAACAATTAGCACAACAATTATATGCACCAATTTGCCAAAACAAAGACTACACATCAGATATAGGTTTATCACCTTTATATTGAGTTTATGAAGGCATGCTGCTCAAGTGCCCTTTAGTACAAGGTTATTATTTATTAAAGGGGTACTCTGGTGAAAACCTTTTTTCTTTTAAATCAACTGGTGCCAGAAAGTTAAACAGATTTGTATATTACTTCTATTAAAAAATCTTAATCCTTCCTGTACTTATTAGCTGCTGAATACTACAGAGGAAATTCTTTTCTTTTTGGAATGCTCTCTGATGACATCACGAGCACAGTGCTCTTTGCTGACGTCATAATAATAATAATAATAATAAATAATAATAATAACTCCTTATTTATTGTTGTCCTTAGTGGGATTTGAACCCAAGGCCCCAGAACTGCAAGGCAGCAGTGCTAACCACTGAGCCACCATGCGGCCCTTAGGATACATGTGCTATGCACAGTTGCTAAAATGGACAGAGATTTCAGCCGAGAGCACTGTGCTCGTGATGTCATCAGTGTTCCAAAAAGAAAGGAATTTACTCTGTAGCATTCAGCAGCTAATAAGTACTGGAAGGATTAAGATTTTTTAATTGAAGTAATTTACAAATATGTTTAACTTTCTGGCACCAGTTGATTTAAAAGAAAAAAGGTTTTCACCGGAGAACCCCTTTAAAACAAGGATTGTTCACTGCAATTTTAAGAAAAACAGCAGAAAAAAAATATGCAGCATATACATTGGTTTGAAATCCATTAGCACCCAGACTTCCATATAATAGACTAATATCCCCATATGAATTGCTCCATTTGTCAATTGATCTATCAATTCTACAAATCAAAATGGTCACTAAAAATACATTTCCAAATACAATTGATCTCTCTTGGAGGAAGGGACAGCCATGGTGCACATTCTCGTTCATTCTCCCGGACTGATACTGTCGCTGAACGGAATGCAAAGAACACTAGAAAAATCAGCACATCCCATGTGCAACACTGATCCACAGTAGTAGTCATGGAGATTTGTTTCATGGCCCCATCAACCTTACTGAAGGAGGAACATTACATTAGTCTGCAATATGTCCTAGTAAGAAATAAGCTTTCGCTTTCATTTTATGTCTGCACTGAATAACATTTGTTATAAAGGAAAAGTTCCTTCTAGCGGTGTATAACATCCAGAAACACATACAACTCTCACAATTACCCAGGTCTGAGAAGTAGGTTCAGGAACATTATGTAAAAGAACAGAAAAGTCTTTTCTGAATGTGTCAACAAGTTTGCGCCTTATCAGTTCCAATACTTACACCACTACAGTCATACTTGCATTAAAATATATGACAGCACACATACAATCATTGTACTGATGGTGCCATGAACAATTCTGCTAACCACCAATTGTGGTCTGGGTTATGTTTTTAATTTGACTCCATTAAAATAAAACTACATAGTGGGATGATAAACTAGATTCAATCCTGTCAGTTTTAAACTATCAAACCGTTCAGATCAGTTGGGTTATAGATTCTCCTGAACATTGGGGGAGATTTATCAAAACCTGTGCAGAGGAAGAGTGGTGCAGTTGCCCATAGCAACCAATCAGATTGCTTCTTTCATTTTCCACAGGCCTCTAAAGAGGCCTGTGGAAAATGAAAGCAGCAATCTGATTGGTTGCTATGGGCAACTGCACCACTCTCCCTCTGCACAGGTTTTGATAAATCTCCCCCATTGTGTTTAAGCGGCCATTATAAGGAACAAATGACAAGTTTAAAAAAAGGATTTTTGAATATTTATGGAAACACACTTCCCCTTTAAGTTTTTGTCCCCCCCCCCCCCCCCTTCTCATGATCACTGACAAAACCAGAGTACAACAAAGAGGGTATGTGAACATATAACCAAAAAGATATAGTCATCCATGCACCAGGAAAGATTGCAGGGCATACAGTAAACATATATAGATCCCCATTGCCTGGCGGAGGCCAAAATAGTGTCGTTTTAGCCTCTTTTCGGGTGGTATGTATCAGCTGGATAGAACGCACAGGCTCCTGCACTGTTGCAGAGCCGTATACAGAATAAAAATTTATACTGTAATTTGGTGCTAAGACGAAGGGTGTATATCCGAAACGCGTCTACGCTTACTGATTGTTGTCTGCTGGCTAATATCCCGCTTGCATGCGGTTTTTATGGGATCTGAATAAACAGTTTCATCGTTACCACTGGCTACCTGTTCTGTTTACTGTAAGTTATACTTTACTTTAGAGATGAGCGAACTTACAGTAAATTCGATTCGTCACGAACTGCTCGGCAGTAGATGACTTGATAAATTAGTTCAGCTTTCAGGTGCTCCGGTGGGCTGGAAAAGGTGGATACAGTCCTAGGAGACTCTTTCCTAGGAATGTATCCACCTTTTCCAGCCCACCGGAGCACCTGAAGGCTGAACTAATTTATGCAGGATAAGTCATCAACTGCCGAGCCGAGAAGTTCGTGACGAATCGAATTTACTGTAAGTTTGCTCATCTCTACTTTACTTGATCAGCCAACAGTACTTGCTCCTGATTCCATTAAACAAATGCTTGCTTAACTCATAACAACTGTACGGTCACAATACTGAGGTATCTAAACACACACTAGTTGACATGTTCGGGTGCGTTCACACGGCCATCTTTCCCCGTTATTTTTAGCCCCATTTCGGTTCTGTTCTTGCAGGCTGTAAACAGAGATTTAAAAAAAAAAATCCAATTTATGTCAATGGGAATTTTTTTACAATCCGTTTACATCTGTTTGTACTCGTCTGCTCTCATTTCCGTTTTTTTTTTTTTTATGCCAGAAAAAAAAATTTAAAAATAAAAAGCACGTGCAGTATTTTTTCTTCCGTCAAAAAAAATGGAACATAACATTGAAGTCTATGGAAAAAGGATGAGCCTTTAAGGTCATCCGTTTTTTCAAACCGTTTTTTACTTCTGAACATGCTCAGAACAAAAAAAAAAAAAAAAGTTTTTTTTTTTGTTTATTAACTGAACAATAACATCCGTTTGCATCCGTTACTGTCAGTCTTTTTTTAAAGTCCCTTTTTAGTTGACAAGTGAAGAACAGAACGAGTCTAGATGGCCATGAAAACGCAGCCTTAGAACAGCAAGTCAAAACGTGGATACACATAGCAGGTTTGTAGCCTGCTATAGAAGGCAGCTGTTCAATAGACCCCATGACCCCTTGACTACACTGTTTATTACCATAGGGAAGTGCAACTACATATCTCCCAGGATGCAAAAAAGGTCTAAATTATTTGACTGCTAGACCATAGTTTCCCACAGACTGCTGCAGGGGACACAGTTGGACAATCTGGATATCCCTGTTTATGTATAGGTAGATAAGGGGAAAATGTAAGCGAGATAGCTGTCAGACATAACTATAGGTACAATATGCATGACAGGCCTTTGGTCCACCAGAGACTGGATTGAATGCGGGGCAGGATAGGAGAAGCTTTGGATCTGTAAACAATTTCTACCTAAATTGAGACATGGGTTGCTTTGGGGGTGGGGAATTTTTTTTTTTAAGTCAACTAGTACAGATTTGTAAATTACTTCTATTCTTTGAGGGGGGGGGGGGGGGAGGCTACACACCACACGCAAAAGGCCCTCAAGCCTTCCAAGTACTTAGCTGCTGTATGCTTTGTAGGAAGTCATACATTTCTTCTAGACAGACAGTGCTCTCTGCTGCCACCTTCGTCTGTGCCAGGAACTGGCCAGAACAGTAGAAAATCCCCATAGCAAACTTCTCAGGCTCTGAAGAGTTACAGACAGAGGTGGCAGCAAGGAGCATGGTTTCTGTCTGGAGATCATATACAACTTTATCCAGAGCATACAAATCTGTATAACTTCCTAGCACCAGTTGATTTGAGTTTTTTTTTTTTTTGCAGAGTACCCGTTTGCTCAGGTATTTTGAACGGTACCAGCAACAGAGGAAACCAATGGAGCCTCCAGTGTAGATGTGAACCAAGCTAAGTTGATCTCAAGGGGAAAACAAATAGCTCAATACTTACTGTTGTCACTTGAGCAAATAATGGCCAATAGAACAGAAAATTACTAAATGGTCACAAAAATAAAATATAATTAGTAAGTTACTACAGCTCTAATCTTTCACTTAGGAATATATGGCCATTTTTATGTGCCATTTAGTCTTGGTAGAACTACATTATACAGCTATATTTAAAAAAAAAGATTGTGCAGGGAGAAATATTTAAATAAGCAAAAATAAAAAGCATTAACTTCTAATGCAAATCAACCTAAAATTTACACAAACTGTTTATGTATAGAGACTATTTTAGAGAAGAAAGGGGGGGGGGGGTGTCAGACAGATCAATCCTAAAGTTAGGATTTTAATGACAATCCAAGTTCACAAGCTAGCCATACAAGAAGAAAAAAAATTCACCCAGAGTCTCCATAATACATGGATCAATCCACTGTCACACACCTCTGGCAGCACTTATCTACCCTAAAACTGTCTGTACGAGACTAGCTAATAGCTGACACGATTCATCTCCTTTATGACCAAGTGTGTGAAGGAGCCCATACACCTGTGTATGGAGGTGTACAGACTCTCGAACAGATGACGTCAGGGGAAGAAGGATTGGACATGCTAAATTTCATCACCAGATCTGTCGCCAGAAGATGCCGCTCATCTAAATCAAGAATACATGTGAATGCGGAGGAATAGCTGTAAGCCAGGATAACAAAAACAGATGGGATTTCTTCAAAAAAAAGCACAACACCTGTCCTAAGGTTGTGTATGATATTGGGTTTTTAGAAGAAATGTTCTCTGTTTTTCTATTCTCGAATATCCCCATTTAAGAATACATAAGAGAAAGCAAATAAAAGCACTGACTGGCTCAGAGTAAACACCACAACTCTGACATAAAAATTAACATCTTCGAGAGATAAAACAAAAAAAATGTACCACTAAGGGTAGGGTCACATCTGTGGGAAAAACGCTGTGCATTGTACCATGGGAGGACACACAGGGCTTCCCTGCTGCAGTCCTGTGTGTGCAGTGAGGTTTGGGGGGTGGGTCCACTTGTGAGTCACATTGGAGCGCTCTACCTGCCTCAAAATCTTACTGCACACACAGGACTGCCCTGTGTGTCTGCTCATAACAAAATGTGCAGGGTATTTCAAACTGCCTGGTGGATTTCTCGCAGTGTAAAAACCATGCTGTGTATGACCCTACTCTTAGGTTATATTCAAACATACAGGATCAGCTGCAGAGTTGAAGATGTGTTCATTCATTTAGTTACATTGCAGAAAATCCTGTATGTGTGACTGTACCCTTACTGAAATCATATACTACCTAAGTGGCGGATATGATTTTGTTTTTTTAATTACAGCTACTCCTCTAGTCTCAGATCAACTATTTACAGATATCAACTTATATTTGTAAGAAATTATGTCTGATTTGAGACCTAACATTTATTTTGCATGTGTTTTTAGTGCAAATTATGAGGAAAAAAAAAAGGGGGGGGGGGGGAGAGTGGCATATGTAGTACTTACTTCCTAAACACAAGTACACATATACAGATACAACCACATTGACTAAAGTTGATGTGAGTCCTCAACACCCAATTTTTTTTATTTATTTTTTTGCCAAATGCCTAAATAAAAATGAAAGTATCATTTCTGTTTATCAATTGGTCCAGTTTCTGACTTCATAAAACAGATGAGCCATTAAATATATTTGTAAGTGGTGTCCATCCCCACCCCCAAAAAAGGTCCATGAAATGTACACAGAAGAAGCTATAGAATTGTGTCAAGAAGTACTAGTTTATGCAGGGCTACAGCCATATGCTGTAGTGTGTTGCTGGAAAAAGTGGTGGAAACTCCACACACACAAAAAACAAAACACTCATGTAGGCTCTGAATAGGCTCTATCTAGAGGGTTTTTTTCTAGAAAAGGACCAACTTGAGGCCACAGCATCAAACTTAAAAGCTACCATCTAATTACTTTAATGATTCATAGAATTATGTGAACAACTTAGGGTGTGTTCACACATTCAGGTTTTAATTGCAATTATTAAATGCAGGGCCAGAAAAAGATCAATATAAAACACAAAAGAGAATCTGAGACCTATATCTTAATTCCAGTTATGAAATAAAAAGCTAGGGACAGAATCTGAATGTGAGAACACAACCTTATGACTGAAAAGACAACATCATTGATTAGTGTTTTGTTTTTCTCCCATAGACTTCTATAAGTGGAAAAAGAAAGGCATACGTGCATGAATGTTAGCATTCCCCTCCCCAATTATTCAATAGAAATCATAAAGTCACAAAGATGAATAAAATCACATGACATGAGAAAAATGCAGTAGAATAAAATGGCAAATAAAAAAACGCCTATACTAAAAAGTAGGTACAGGTGTATTTACTAAACAAATTGAGAATCCACAATAGAAATGGACATGCAGCAGATTTACAAATTCACCCCACAGATCAATTTTCTTGTGGACATTTTACTCTCCATGTGAAAGGTGTGTAAAATCTCACGCCTGCTGCTGCGGATTTACCCCTACACAAACCCACAGGGAAACTCCTCAGCATTTTCAGCCTGTGTGAATTTACATTACAGCAAAGCATTGAGCTCCAAGCCTGTATGGCAGCACATAGAGCCCTATGGTTTCGCAATAGGAAGCCATTCTACAGTGGAGCAAGGCACTGGGCCTTCTGCAGACGTAATGCCTTTGGAGATAATACCTCAGTAATACGTCATGTGATGGAACATACAACATTCATCACACATTCCATATGGGTTAGTGTTTTGTTTTTTCCTCACCTATTCTAAAAGCTCCAGATAGAATTTATGAAATAGAATCTATGGCTGGGGTGTAGGCTTCTTTGGATATTGTGTTACAGATCAGAATACAGTTGTGTGCAGAATACTTCTAAATATCTAACACAGAAGCACGCTGCTAGGCCAAGTAAACCACTCGCAGCCAAGCCATAACTCTATTCTTGCAAAAAGTGGCCTACGTAATACCAGCTGCCTCATGACAGGACTGAATGATACATATCGACGGGTTACCCTCAAAAGCCTCAGAATAGTTGAAGTGTCCCTGTGATCTTGCACACAGCACCCCACAGCTGTCACGCCCCCTCCCATAGGCTTGCATTGAGGGGCGGAGATGGGACGTCACACGCCGCCAGCCCCGTGGTCGCCGGTAATCAGACCCGGAGCGAACATGCTCCAGGGACTGATTTTAACTGGGGTGCTGCGTGCAAGATCACGGGGGTCCCAGGCAGTGGGACCCCCGCAATCAGGCATCTTATCCCCTATCCTTTGGATAGGGGATAAGATGTCCAAGCGCCGGAGTACCCCTTTAACATAGTGTTTTTTGTTTTTTTTTTTGCCTTATGTGGTGAACTCACCGGGGGAGATCGATCAAAACCTGTGCAGAGGAAAAGTGGTGCAGTTGCCCATAGCAACCAGATTACGTCTTTCATTTAAAAAATAAATAAGATAAAGGCTTCTGAAAAATAAAGGAAGAAGCAATCTGGTTGATCTGGGAAACTGCACCACTTTTCCCTCTGCACACGTTTTGATAACTCTCCCCAATGAGAAAAAAATAAAATAAAAGGCATATTGCCAAAGCAAAAAAAAACTATTCGGCAAGCCCCATTCAGACATAGAAGCTTCAACAAAACTGTCCTGTGTGAATATAACTTAAGTGGTGTAAACAGCATTTTAGAGGGTTATCAACTCAAAATTCATTGACAGCCCACAAAAACATTTTATTTATATTTTTACACAGGTGGTTGTAATTGTACAGTACAGGATAAAAAACATCAATATCATGACCTATATCATTTCTCATCCCTCTTTTTTAAGGGTAAGGTCACACTGAATGGAAATATGGAAATTCAGAAATTATATTAGTATGTATTTTTTTTCCTTTTAATGTAGCAGTGTTATGCCAGTGTGTACACCTGTAACATGCTGATCTTACATATTTCATCTACAAACTTTGGGAAGTTTTGTTTTTTTTATTCCCCCCCCCCCCCCCTTCTCCTCAATAACCATGGAAGTTGACCTGTGTGGTATCTATAAACTGTACGCTACTTTCTGTCCTAAATCTTAACCACAAATGTCCAGAGGAGAGTTCTGCAACTAATGCACAGTAGCATGTGGATTTTGCTACAGACTTGCCATGAGTGGCCTTACCCTTAAACTATGTACCCATGCATCAGAATTGTGGCAGCATTTCTGCATCAAAAACAAATCTAAGCAACACTAACACTGTGCAAGAACAAGATTTTCAAACTACATCCACAGTCACATGAACAGCTGCAAAACTTTCAACCACGTGTAAACATACCCTTATTGCTCCTTCAACTGCAATTCATGCAGTATATAACAATGGCTTTCAAATGTATAACTGGCACAGTCACATGCCACTAATAGACAACCAGGAAACGTGTTCCCCCTCCCAAGATTTCATAGTAAATGTCATTGTAATGGGTAACATAACATATATAGCCCCCAACAAAAATCTGTGATCTAAGCAGTACAAGGGTTGGAAAGAAAATACACAAAAGCACTATAAAAAAAAAAAAATATATATATATATTATATATACACACACACAATAAATAAATAAATAAAAAAAATGTTATTGCATGTTATCCAGGGTATGTAAAATTAATTAAACTTGTCAGTGCTTTAGCTAAAATAGTAAACAACCAATATCGAGCAGGAAGTTTCACAGAGAAAAAAATAAATAAATAAATAAAACAGCAACAATGTACACACATACTGACAGTAAACTGCCAGATACAAAACAGAGTGTAACTCAATATATCATTTAATTTTTTTTTTTTTTTTTTTATAAACTAAATGTTGGGAGTTAAAAAGGTCACTCCACAAGTTCCTAATATCTATATATTACATAATATTTATTATAAATACTTACTACAAAGAGCTAAAATACTACTCAGCTAAAATGGTCTTCCATAATTCATTAAGGTCTAACCATGTGAAAGGGGGGAAAGCTGCATTCCTTTGACATTCTCTGGAGACTCCAGTAGTGTAATCAGGAACCAACACTGAGATGGAGCCATGATACACTGTTTCTCTACCCATCCCCCAGTCACCACTATCAGGCAAGACCTTGACAAGGCCCCCTTTTCTATAGCAGCGTCTTTTAATGCTTCAATAAGCCTTCTGCAGCACCATATTCCCAACCTGCCTTTCACAGCAGGTATAAAGGTCATTCCAGCAATGTGGGAGTGTCCACGTCAGATCTCCAAAGTCCCAACATGGCTTGGAATGCAGTGACTGCTGGGCCCAAGAATTTTACTTTGCATAACAAATCGTGCACACTTGGCAACGATTGGTCTCCTAAATTCAGCTCAACTTTATGGCAACCCTAACTGACACCACCTCTTGACCTTCCCCTATGCAAGGGCGATATAGATTGCTATATCCCAACCCCCTTCCCTTCCCCCATAAATGCAAAGCTTGGGCCGCTCCTGAAAGACTCAAACTAATAATGAGTGGAGGTGGGGGAGGGGGATCACCATGCATTCACAAAACACACATGGTATGAGAAAGTTAGACATTCTTTAGCTTTTTCAGAGAGGCGCAAGTTCATTCATTACTTTTACCCAACCATGACTTCAGTAAAGGGAAGAAAGGGGGTTGGGGGAGAAACACTCAAGCTATAGCACCATGATATTTAAAAGGAGGAGGTGAAGGCGGAGACAGAAATAAACGGAAGATGTCGGCCTGAGAGGAGGCCTCACTGAAAAATGAACCTTAGATTTTCAACATACCAACTGAGTGGGTGGGCTCTGACTGGGTACACATTTACCATACGAACATCAAACAAAGACCTTACCCACCACCCACACCTTGTTTAACCCTGAAAGCCTAGGGTCGTTAATGTATAGAAACAATAATGCAGATGAATGGATCTTCTACTGAAAGAGGGGGAGATTAAAGTTCAAAGACCAGTACTAAGAATTCTGCAAACCACCACCAGCTTCCCTTATAGATTGTAAAATACAAATACACACAAACAACCTTGTAAAGACAAATGTAGAACGAGGAAAAAAAATAAACCTTATATACATAAGTTATAAGTAACATATTTTAGAGGACAAAGTTGAAGGACAGGGAAATTGGAAAATATTTCATTACAATAAAAGTAAAAAGAAGTTTACTGTTAGAGCTAAAATAAAAAATATGCAGTTCATAACTATACATACAAATTTTATATATTTGTACACACACCTTTTTAGGATTTTCAATTAAAATGTTACACTAAATACACACCAAGGCCAATAAAATGTACCATGGATACAATGTGACATTTATGTATCAGCAAGCATGTGGCAAGTATATACACATGAGATATAAATATATTTATCATCTTTTGTTCTCCATTTGGTCTAAACTGGAGACAGAAGCATCATGTATTGCCATAGCAATAAGGATCTCCAATTGGGCCTCAAAATGGCAGCAGAATCTGTGAGTACTAGAGAAAAACAGACCACGGGGGGAATGCAAAGCGAAGATGGTGGTGGAGGGGGAGGAAGAGGAGGAGGGAGAGGGGGTGGGAAAGGAAGGGGCCTAAAAATAATCCCATTTATCTGCTTCTAGGTTGCAACTTTTGAAGTGCAAAAATGACATTTGCATTTAAAGCAAATCACATGTTAAAGTTGAAAGGTCTTTATTACAATGAAACCTGACCAAACAAGGATGGGAAAAAAAATGTGGGATCATGTGAAGTAAATAGTTAAAATAAAAAAATAAGAATGAAAACCAAGTAAGACAAAATCCATTCAAAAGGCAAAAACAGAAGACTGAGGTCACATGATTGCCCTTTCAGCCTGCAACCAGAAGACAAGTATGCAAATACACCCACCATAGTACACACAATATGCAAACGTAAGCCAAGAACGCTCCCAGAACCCATGACCATTGTGACTGCTCCCAGGGTTTACAATTCCCAAACAATTGATTCCACTTTCAATTTTATTTATTTAAAAAAAAAAAAAAAAGTAAACAAACAACAGAATAAAATAAATATCCACTATAGACCATGTGATCCACTCTGGGATGCTAGAGAAGAGAAGAAATAAACTAGGGGGATTGACTGTTTAAGCCCATTACCTTCCATCTTGGATACAAAATGAATGACAATATTTACCTCTGCCTTTTGGGAACTGAGTGTTCAACTTCTATAACTTTACCATGCAGCTCCACCTTCCCTGCAACAAATAAATATATAAGGTTAGTGTTCCAGGTTCCAGCGGGTGACATGAGCAGGTCACCATCCCCCTCCTCCATTTACTTCCCTTCCTGCTGCTTTTGCTGCATTCAG
Source organism: Hyla sarda (assembly GCF_029499605.1). Taxonomy (NCBI): domain Eukaryota; kingdom Metazoa; phylum Chordata; class Amphibia; order Anura; family Hylidae; genus Hyla; species Hyla sarda. The sequence continues at coordinate 81,204,220 of NC_079193.1, read as the reverse complement.
CATGAAAAAAAAAAAAAGATGGCAAAAAGGAAGATGCAACATGTTTGTATGATAGAAGAGAGGTGCAGCCATGAAACAATACATATGCACATACCAGGTATATCTCAGGAGTTATATTCTGGAAGAGGCAGCCAGGGGGGGGGGGGGTGAGCAGGGCAATAATGTATTATTAAAGAGCAGGAATGGAGGAGGGGGTGTGATCGTCGCCTGGGTGAGGATGGCACCATATGTGGCAGCACAATCCTCGACAGCAGAGAGGAACACAGGAGGGATCCAGCAGTCATGTGCCCCATTTTATGAATGAGCCCCACACCCTACACATGTCACCCGCTGCAAAACACATACACACCCGGCCCCGGCTGGATCAGCACTCGCTAGTACATATGGGTTGACCATTGGATGCAGTGCTAACAGATCATGGGGTGTTCCCTAGGCTTCTTGTGAGGGGGGTGTGTGTGTATGTATGTATGTATGGGGGGTGAGACCTGCAAAGTCACCTGCCCACAGAGGCAATGAAAGGGTTACTACGGTGATGGTAAACTATAGGTACGGGGGGCGCCGTGTAGTTACATAAGACGCCTACTCCCGTCCACCGCGATCTGTAGGTATAGCCCCTGGGTGCACAGTATACACGGTATATAGATCACTTCATTGGCCGCCACCCACGGGAAATGTATTTAACGTGCAGATGGGTGGCGCACGCCGGAGAGCATACGGTGCAACTCGCTACAAAAGTATCCGGCGCATACAACTCCATGCAGGGCAGAGAACAACTCCAGGGAGCACGACAGCCATGGCCCCAGCAGCCTACATACAAACTGCAGCATGTACCCATGAGAATTAATTTAGGGGAGGGGGTGTCCAGACCCTGGACACCTCTGCAGCACATAGTGCAAGGCACTTAGGAAAGTTGGGTGAGGGCACAAGGGCAGTGCTTATTACCTGAGAGGGTGTCGATGGCCTTCATCGCCCAGTTCTCATCCGGACAGTCCACAAAAGCGTAGCCAGTCTTGACCAGGAACTGACCGGTGAAGGGAATCTTAGAGTCCTTAAAGAGACTTTCCAGATCCGGTGGGCTGACGTTCTCGCTGAGGTTTCCTATATACAGCTTGTTCATTTTACAACCACCCCCCCAAAAAAAAAAAAAAAATTAAAAATATAAAAAAATTAATAAAAACCAGATCGACCCCCCCTCCAAAAAAAAAAAATAATCAAAAACTAAAAAAAAAAAAAAAAATCAATCCACGATCCCCCCCCAAGCTGCACCGGATCGCACAGTTGACGAGAAGGAGGAGCGGCGCCGGCCGGGGACACAACGAGGAGTGAGCGCTGCGCTCTCTGCACCGGGAGGCGAGCAATCAGCGCTGATCTCCGGATGTGCGGCCAGAGGAGTGACGCTAGCGAGAGAATGGCGGGCTGACGAGGAACAAGGCGGAGGAAAAGTACTTTTTGTCTTCTGCCCCCCCAATCCTCTTGGCACAGGCAGACTGTGAAAATGTCACTGTACGTTGTAGAGCAGGCGCCGCCTCCGTCCACGATCCCGAGGAGGACAAAATCACTTGAATATTCCGGCTTTTCTGAATGAGCCACGTGTTCAAACTACAAATCAACTTCTCACGTGAGGAATCCCAGCTCCTCAATTAGATGATAGTAGTAGATGCAGGGGGAAGAGAAGACGTCAGGGAGGGGTGCAACTGAGAGATTGGGTAGAGGGACAAGAGAAGAGGGGAGGAGAGTGATGGAGATGAAGGGGGGAGGGGGAGGTAGGAAAAAAAAAAAAAAGACAAGTTTGGATGGGGGTTGGTGGTTGGATTCCTCTATGGATGGACGAATGGCAAGGAGGGGGCTGTAGGCATTAAAGTGGGCACTTGGTAGCAGGCAGCCTGCTCTCCTTATACAGAGGACAGGGAGCTGGGTACTCACCTGGAGGGAAGTTTATTGGGCTTACATTGGGTTTTATAAGACAGAATATAATAAGAAAGAGGAGACATGAACATCTCTCTCCTCCCACGCCCTCTCTACCTCCTCCCTCCTGGGTGTGCGTAAAAAAATCCCTCTTGCAAGAGGAGGGGAGGGTTGGGAGGAGGAGGAGGTTGTACACTTCTGTTTGCCAATATGGCTCGAGGACTGTGAATAGGTAGATGGCTTTCAGGAGTGAATGGGGTGGGGGGGATGGAGATGTGGCTGATGGGGGAGGAGGAGGAGGTGTGGTGGTGGCTTCAGAGCAGTCATCATATACTCCAGGAGACATACAAGTGTGTGTATGGGGGGCTGCAGCAGAGATCTTCGTGTTTGGTCACTTTCTGGGATCCTCAATTCAATTGGCTGCTGAATGACAAGAAGAGAGGGATAGGGGGGTATATGCCAGTGGGTAACACAAGGGGCTTGCCAGCGTCCTGGCCCACGTAGGGTCATTTTGAATATTGTGACTTATTTTTTACACGACTACTTTAGCGCCGCTTCATCGTTAGTAAGAGACGTCCCAATCCCAGTACAATAAAAAAAACACCAAGATCTTCTCGAATTGTACAAGTGACAGATGAAGAGGTCCCTAGGCAGCACACATGCAGGAATGTAGGCAGCACACACACATGCAGGAATGTAGGCAGCACACATGCAGGGATGTAGGCAGCACACATGCAGGGATGTAGGCAGCACACACACATACAGGGATGTAGGCAGCACACACACATACAGGGATGTAGGCAGCACACATGCAGGGATGTAGGCAGCACACACACATACAGGGATGTGGGCAGCACACATGCAGGGATGTGGGCAGCACACATGCAGGGATGTGGGCAGCACACTTGCAGGGATGTGGGCAGCACACTTGCAGGGATGTGGGCAGCACACATGCAGGGATGTGGGCAGCACACATGCAGGGATGTGGGCAGCACACATGCAGGGATGTGGGCAGCACACATGCAGGGATGTGGGCAGCACACACACATACAGGGATGTAGGCAGCAGCTATTTAGTAGCGAGCTCACGGAGCCATTCATAATTTTGTGCCTTGGTAAGAAATACAATGGTGGGTCTGTGGGGGAGGGGGAGGGATGGGAAGAGGCTGCCTCTAGTAAAAACAAAATGTTGAGTGGAGGTGCAAGACTGTGCCCTGCTATTAAAGCTTGTATTTTCCTCACCCTGGAGCCTCCTCACTTGGCTATGCTTTCATTTTGTTCACTTGTTGCAGATTTAGTTTCATTAGACTTAAGTTGGACCTGAGAATCCTGTAAGTATCAATTCTGGCTTTTATCTGTAGTAGTGAAGGTTTATAAGGGGTGGGAGGAAAAGGCAGCAGTTATTAGAGGGGTTTATTTACCCTAATGTGATGTAATCTGAAGATTTACTAACAGCAAAAGACCAAAC